>NC_045434.1:37856908-38012814 GCF_002776525.5 Piliocolobus tephrosceles
GGTTTACGCCATTCTCCTGCCTCAGCCTCCCGAGTAGCTGGGACTACAGGCACCCGCCACCTCGCCCGGCTAGTTTTTTGTATTTTTTAGTAGAGACGGGGTTGCACCGTGTTAGCCAGGATGGTCTCGATCTCCTGACCTTGTGATCCGCCTGTCTCGGCCTCCCAAAGTGCTGGGATTACAGGCTTGAGCCACCGTGCCCGGCCTACGTTGGAATTTTTGAAAAGCACTTCAGGTAGTTTTTTTTTTAAATTATTGTACTTTAAGTTATGGGTTATGTGTGCACAACATGCAGATTTGTTACATGGGTGTACATATGCCATGTTGGTTTGCTGCACCCATCAACTCGTCATTTACATTAAGCATTTCTCATAATGCTGTCCCTTCCCCAGGCCCCCACACCTCAACAGGCCCTGGTGTGTGATGTTCCCTGCCCTGTGTCCATATGTTCTCATTGTTCAGCTCCCACTTATGAGTGAGAACACGTGGTGTTCGGTTTTCTCTTCTTGTGTTAGTTTGCTGAGAATGATGGTTGCCAGTTTCATCCATGTCCCTGCAAAGGACATGAACTCATCCTTTTCTATGGCTGCATAGTATTCCATGGTGTACATGTGCCACATTTTCTTTATCCAGTCTATCATTGATGGACATTTGGGTTGGTTCGGTCTTTGCTATTGTGAATAGTGCCACAATAAACATACGTGTGCATGTGTCTTTATAGCAGCATGATTTGTAATCCTTAGGGTATATACCCAGTAATGGGATGGCTGGGTCAAATGGTATTTCTAGTTCTAGATCCTTAAGGAATCACCACACTGTCTTCCACAATGATTGAACTAATTTACAGTCCCACCAACAGTGTAAAAGTGTTCCTATTTTTCCACATCCTCTCTAGCACCTGTTGTTTCCTGATTTTTTAATAATTGCCATTCTAACTGGTGTGAGATGGTATCTCATTGTGGTTTTGATTTGTATTTCTCTGATGGCCAGTGATGATGAGCATTTTTTCATGTGTCTGTTGGCTGTAAAATGTCTTCTTTTGAGAAGTGTCTGTTCATATCCTTTGCCCACTTTTTGATGGAGTTGTTTGTTTTTTTCTTGTAAATTTGTTTAAGTTCTTTATAGATTCTGGATATTAGCCCTTTGTCAGATGAGTAGATTGCAAAAATTTTCTCCCCATTCTGTAGGTTACCTATTCACTCTGATGGTAGCATCTTTTGCTGTGCAGAAGTTCTTTACTTTAATTAGATCCCATTTGTCAATTTTGGCTTCTGTTGCCATTGCTTTTGGTGTTTTAGAAATGAAGTCTTTGCCCATGGCTATGTCCTGAATGGTATTGCCTAGGTTTTCTTATAGAGTTTTTATGGTTTTAGGTCTTATATTTAAGTCTCTAATTCATCTTGAATTGATTTTTGTATGAAGTGTAAGGATGGGATCCAGTTTCAGTTTTCTACTTATGGCTAGCCAGTTTTCCCAGCACCATTTATTAAATAGGGATTCCTTTCCCCATTTCTTGTTTTTGTCAGGTTTGTCAAAGATCAGATGGCTGTAGATGTGTGGTATTATTTCTGAGGGCTCTGTTCTGCTCCATTGGTCTATATCTCTGTACCAGTACCATGCTGTTTTGGTTCCTGTAGCCTTGTAGTATAGTTTGAAGTCAGGTAGTGTGATGCCTCCAGCTTTGTTCTTTTGGCTTAGGATTGTCTTGGCAATGCGGGCTCTTTTTTGGTTCCATATGAACTTTAAAGCAGTTTTTTCCAATTCTGTGAAGAAACTCATTGGTAGCTTGATGGGGATGGCATTGAATCTATAAATAACTTTGGGCAGTATGGCCATTTTCACGATATTGATTCTTCCTATCCATGAGCATGGAATGTTCTTCCATTTGTTTGTGTCCTCTTTTATTTCATTGAGCAGTGGTTTGTAGTTCTCCTTGAAGAGGTCCTTTACATCCCTTGTAAGTTGGATTCCTAGGTATTTTATTCTCTTTGAAGCTATTGTGAATGGGAGATCATTCATGATTTGGCTCTCTGTTTGTCTGATACTGGTGTATAAGAATGCTTGTGAGTTTTGCACATTGATTTTGTATCCTGAGACTTTGCTGAAGTTGCTTATCAACTTAGGGAGATTTTGGGCTGAGACAATGGGATTTTCTAAATATACAATCATGTCATCTGCAAACAGGGACAATTTGACTTCTTCTTTTCCTAACTGAATACCCTTTATTTCTTTCTCTTGCGTGATTGCCCTAGCCAGAACTTCCAACACTATGTTGAATAGGAGTGGTGAGAGAGGGCATCCCTGTCTTGTGCCAGTTTTCAAACTGGCTTGTGCTTCCAGTTTTTGCCCATTCAGTATGATATTGGCTATGGATTTGTCATAAATAGCTCTTATTATTTTGAGATACATTCCATCAATACCGAATTTATTGAGAGATTTTAGCATGAAGGGTGCTGAATTTTGTCAAAGGCCTTTTCTGCATCTATTGAGATAATCATGTGGTTCTTGTCTTTGGTTCTGTTTATATGCTGGATTACGTTTATTGATTTGCATATGTTGAACCAGCCTTGCATCCCAGGGATGAAGCCTACTTGATCATGGTGGATAAGCTTTTTGATGTGCTGCTGGATTCGGTTTGCCAGTATTTTATTGAGGATTTTTGCATCAATGTTCATCAGGGACATTGGTCTAAAATTCTCTTTTTTTGTTGTATCTCTGCCAGGCTTTGGTATCAGGGTGATGTTGGCCTCGTAAAACGAATTAGGGAGGATTCCCTCTTTTTCTATTGGAATAGTTTCAGAAGGAATGGTACCAACTCCTCCTTGTACCTCTGGTAGAATTCGGCTGTGAATCCCTCTGGTCCTGGACATTTTTTGGTTGGTAGGCTATTAATTATTGCCTCAATTTCAGAACCTGCTATTGGTCGATTCAGGGATTCAACTTCTTCCTGGTTTAGTGTTGGGAGAGTGTAAGTGTCCAGGAAATTATCTATTTCTTCTAGGTTTTCTAGTTGATTTGCGTAGAGGTGTTTATAGTATTCTCTGACGGTAGTTTGTATTTCTGTGGGGTCGGTGGTGATATCCCCTTTATCATTTTTTATTGCATCTATTTGATTATTCTCTCTTCTTTTCTTCTTTATTAGTCTTGCTAGCGGTCTATCAATTTTGTTGCTCTTTTCAAAAAACCAGCTCCTGGATTCATTGATTTTTTTGGAGGGATTTTTGTGTCTCTGTCTCCTTCAGTTCTGCTCTGATCTTAGTTATTTCTTGCCTTCTGCTAGCTTTTGAATGTGTTTGCTCTTGCTTATCTAGTTCTTTTAATTGTGAGGTTAGGGTGTAAATTTTAGATCTTTCCAACTTTCTCTTGTGGGCATTTAGTGCTATAAATTTCCCTCTACACACTGCTTTAAATGTGTCCCAGAGATTCTGGTATGTTGTATCTTTGTTCTCATTGGTTTGAAAGAACATCTTTATTTCTGCCTTCATTTCGTTATGTACCCAGCAGTCATTCAGGAGCAGGTTGTTCAGTTTCCATTAGTTGAGTGGTTTTGATTGAATTTCTTAGTCTTGAGTTCTAGTTTGATTGCACTGTGGTCTGAGAGACAGTTTGTTATAATTTCTGTTCTTTTACATTTGCTGAGGAGTGCTTTACTTCCAACTATGTGGCCAATTTTGGAATAAGTGCGATGTGGTGCTGAGAAGAATGTATATTCTGTTGATTTGGGGTGGAGAGTTCTGTAGATGTCTATTCGGTCCTCTTGGTGCAGAGTTGAGTTCAATTCCTGGATATCCTTGTTAACTTTTTGTCTCGTTGATCTGTCTAATGTTGACAGTGGGGTGTTAAAATCTCCCATTATTATTGTATGGGAGTCTAAGTCTCTTTGTAAGTCCCTAAGGACTTGCTTTATGAATCTGGGTGCTCCTGTATTGGGTGCATATATATTTAGGATAGTTAGCTCTTCGTGATGAATTGATCCCTTTACCATTATGTAATGGCCTTCTTTGTCTCTTTTGATCTTTGATGGTTTAAAGTCTGTTTTATCAGAGACTAGTATTGCAACCCCTGCTTTTTTTTGTTTTCCATTTGCTTAGTAGATCTTCCTCCATCCCTTTATTTTGAGCCTATGTGTGTCTCTGCATGTAAGATGGATCTCCTGAATATAGCAAACTGATGGGTCTTGACTCTTTATCCAATTTGCCAGTCTGTGTCTTTTAATTGGACCATTTAGTCCATTTGCATTTAAGGTTAATATTGTTATGTGTGAACTTGATCCTGTCATTATGATATTAGCTGGTTATTTTGCTTGCTAGTTGATGCAGTTTTTTCCTAGCATCGATGGACTTTACATTTTGACATGTTTTTGCCATAGCTGGTATCTGTTGTTCCTTTCCATGTTTAGTGCTTCCTTCAGGATCTCTTGTAGGGCAGGCCTGGTGGTGACAAAATCTCTAAGCCTTTGCTTGTCTGTAAAGGATTTTATTTCTCCTTCACTTATGAAACTTAGTTTGGCTGGATATGAAATTCTGGGTTGAAAATTCTTTTCTTTAAGAACGTTGAATATTGGCCCCCACTCTCTTCTGGCTTGGAGAGTTTCTGCTGAGACATCTGCTGTTATTCTGATGGGCTGCCTTTTGTGTGTAACCCGACCTTTCTCTCTGGCTGCCCTTAACATATTTTCCTTCATTTCAGCTTTGCTGAATCTGATGATTATGTGTCTTGGAGTTGTTATTCTCGAGGAGTATGTTTGTGGTGTCCTCTGTATTTCCTGAATTTGAATGTTGGCCTGCCTTACTAGATTGGGGAAGTTCTCCTGGATGATATCCTGCAGAGTGTTTTCCAACTTGGTTCCATTTTCCCCATCACTTTCAGGCACACCAATCAGACGTAGATTTGGTCTTTTCACATAATCCCATATTTCTTGAAGGCTTTGTTCATTTCTTTTTACTCTTTTTCTCCACACTTCTCTTCTTGCTTTATTTCATTCATTTGATCTTCAATCGCCGATACTCTTTCTTCCAGTTGATCGAGTCAGTTACTGAAGCTTGTGCATTTGTCACATAGTTCTTGTGTTATGGTTTTCATCTCTATCAGTTCTTTTAAGGTCTTCTCTGCATTGATTATTCTAGTTATCCATTCATCCATTCTTTTTTCAAGGTTTTTAGTTGCTTTGCGCTGGTTACATAGTTCCTCCTTTAGCTCTGAGAAGTTTGATTGACTGAAGCCTTCTTCTCTCAGCTCGTCAAAGTCCTTCTACATCCAACTTTGTTCCATTGCTAGTGATGAGCTGTGTTCCTATGGAGGGGGAGATGCGCTCTTTTTGAATTTCCAGCTTTTCTGCCCTGCTTTTTCCCCATCTTTGTGGTTTTATCTGCCTTTCGTCTTCGATGCTGGTGACACACTGATGAGGTTTTGGTGTGGGTGTCCTTTCTGTTTGTTAGTTTTCCTTCTAACAGTCAGGACCCTCAGCTGTAGGTCTGTTGGAGTTTGCTTGAGGTCCACTCCAGACCCTGTTTGCCTGGGTATCAGCAGCAGAGGCTGCAGAAGATAGAATATTGCTGAACAGCAAGTGTTGCTGTCTGATTCTTGCTCTGGAAGCTTTGTCACAGGAGTGTACCCCACCGTGTGAGGTGTGAGTTGTTGGTCTGCACCTAGTAGGGGATGTCTCCCAGTTCGGCTACTCAGGGGTCAGGGACCCACTTGAGCAGGCAGTCTGTCCGTTCTCAGATCTCAACCTCCATGCTGGGAGATCCACTGCTCTCTTCAAAGCTGTCAGACAGGGGCATTTACCTCTACCGAGGTTTCTGCTGCTTTTTGTTTAGCTATGCCCTGTCCCCAGAGGTGGAGTCTACAGAGGCAGGCCGGCCTCCTTGAGCTGTGGTGGGCTCCACCCAATTCGAGCTTCTAGGCGGCTTTGTTTACCTACTTAAGACTCAGTAATGGTGGGCACCCCTCCCCCAGCCTCACTGCCACCTTGCAGTTGGATCTCAGACTGCTGTGCTAGCAATGAGGGAGGCTCTGTGGACGTGGTACCCTCTGGGCCAGGTGTGGGATATAATCTCCTGGTGTGCCGTTTGCTAAGACCCTTGGTAAAGCGCAGTATTAGGGTGGGAGTTATGCAATTTTCCAGGTGTTATGTGTCTCAATTTCCTTTGGCTAGGAAAAGGAATTCCCTTCCCCCTTGAGCTTCCCAGGTGAGGCTATGCCTCGCCCTGCTTCAGCTCTATCTGGTCGGGTTGCACCGGCAGACCAGCATCAACTGTCTGACACGCCCCAGTGAGATGAACCCGGTACCTCAGTTGAAAATGCAGAAATCACCCATCTTCTGTGTCACTCACGCTGGGAGCTGGAGGCTGGAGCTGTTCCTATTTGGCCATCTTGGGCGCGCCCCCCTCTTTTCTTCTTTATTAGCCTGGCTAGAGGTCTATCTGTTTTGTTGATCTTTTAAAAAAACCTGATCCTGGATTCATTGATATTTTGAAGGGTTTTTTGTGCCTCTATCTCCTTCAGTTCTGCTCTGCTCTTAGTTATTTGTTGTCTTCTGCTAGCTTTTAACTGTGCTTGCTCTTGCTTCTCTAATTCTTTTAATTTTGATGTTAGGGTATCAATTTTAGATCTTTCCTGCTTTTTCTTGTGGGCCTTTAGTGCTATAAATGTCCTCTACACACTGCTTTAAATGTGTCCCAGAGATTCTGGTACACTGTGTCATTGTTCTCATTGGTTTCAAAGAGCATCTTTATTTCTGTCTTTATTTCCTTATTTACCCAGTAGTCATTCAGGAGCAGCAGTTTCCATGTAGTTGTGCAGTTTTGAGTGAGTTTCTTAATTCTGAGTTCTAATTTGATTGCACTGCAGTCTGAGACACAGTTTGTTGTGATTTCTGTTCTTTTACATTTGCTGAGGAGTGTTTTACTTCCAATTATGTGGTCAGTTTTAGAATAAGTGCAATGTGGTGCTGAGAAGAATGTGTATTCTGTTGATTTGGGGTGGAGAGTTCTGTAGATGTCTATTAGGTCTTCTTGGTCCAGAGCTGAGATCAAGTCCTGGATATCCTTGGTAATTTTCTGTCTCATTGATCTATCTAATATTGGCAGTGGGGTATTAAAGTCTCACTATTATTGTGTGGGAGTCTAAGTATCTTTGTAGGTCTCTAAAAACTTGCTTTATGAATCTGGGTGCTCCTGTTTTGGGTGCATATATATTTAGGATAGTTAGCTCTTCTTGTTGAATTGATCCCTTTACCATTATGTAATGGCCTTCTTTGTCTCTTTTGAACTTTGTTGGTTTAAAGTCTCTTTTATCAGAGACTAGGATTGTAACCCCTGCTTTTTTCTTTGCTTTCCATTTGCTTGGTAGATCTTCCTCCCTCCGTTTATTTTGAGCCTATGTGTGTCTCTGCATGTGAGATGGATCTCCTGAATACAGCACAACCGATGGGTCTTGACTCTCAATCTAATTTGCCAGTCTGTGTCTTTTAATTGGGGCGTTTAGCCCACTTACATTTAAGGTTAATATTGTTACATGTGAATTTGATCCTGTCATTATGATGCTAGCTGATTATTTTGCCCGTTAGTTGTTGCAGTTTCTTCATAGCGTTGATGGTCTTTACAATTTGGCATGTTTTTGCAGTGACTGGTACTGGTTGTTCCTTTCCATGTTTAGTGCTTCCTTCAGGAGGTCTTGTAAGGCAGGCCTGGTGGTGACAAAAATCTCTCAGCATTTGCTTGTCTGTAAAGGTTTTTATTTCTCCTTCACTTATGAAGCTTGGTTTGGCTGGATATGAAATTCTGAGTTGAAAATTCTTTAAGAATGTTGAATATTGACCCCCACTCTCATCTGGCTTGTAGGATTTCTGCTGAGGGATCCACTGTTAGTCTGATGGGCTTCCCGTTGTGGGTAACCCAACCTTTCTCTCTGGCTGCCCTCAACATTTTTTCCTTCATTTCAACTTTGGTGAATCTGATGATTATGTGTCTTGGGGTTGCTCTTCTCGAAGAATATCTTTGTGGTGTTCTCTGTATTTCCTGAATTTGAATGTTGGCCTGCCTTGCTAGGTTGGGGAAGTTCTCCTGGATAATATCCTGAAGAGTGTTTTCCAACTTGATTCCATTCTCCCCGTCACTTTCAGGTACACCAATCAGACATAGATTTGGTCTTTTCACAAAATCCCATGTTTCTTGGAGGCTTTGTTCATTTCTTTTTACTCTTTTTTCTCCACACTTCTCTTCTCGCTTCATTTCATTAAGTTGCTCTTCAATCACTGATATCCTTTCTTCCACATGATCGATTTGGCTATTGAAGTTGTGTATGCTTCACGAAGTTCTCATGCTGTGTTTTTCAGCTCCATCAAGTCATTTATGTTCTTCTATACACTGGTTATCCTAGTTAGCAATTCATGTAACATTTTTTCAGGTTCTTAGTTTCCTTGAGTAGGGGTAGAACACAGTCCTCACTCCAGGTAGTTTTAACGTGCAATCAGGTTGAGAGCCATGGACTTAGACTATTATTTCAGAGAATGGCTGTTTGTTCTTGGGAGGCGGTGCACTTAGCTCAACAGTTTCTTGCTGGAAAGTTAGGAGAACAAAGAGGCAGTTTTGTCAACTATTATAAAGTAGGAATTACAAAACAGACTGATTACTGAAGTGGGAATCACAAAAGTGCCCAGACAATCATTGTCCAGGCGTTGTGGCTCACACGTGTAATCCCAGCACTTTGGGAGGCCAAGGAGGGAGTATTGCTTGAGCCTAGGGGTTCAAGACCAGCTTGGGCAATATAGCAAAATTTAAAGTATTAGCCAAGTGTGGTGGCATGCACCTGTAGTCTCAGCTACTTGGGAGGCTGAGGCAGGAGGCAGGAGGATTGTTAAAGCCTGGGAGATAGAGGCTGCAGTGAGCTGTGATTGCACCATTGCATTTCAGCCTGGGCCACAGAGGAAGACCCTGTCTCAAAAAAACAAAAAACAAAAACAAAAACAGAGAGACAGACCGGGTGTGTGATGTCCATATTTACCCTGTTCTGCTCTGTGGGTCTTGGCTTGCCGACTGCTGACCTTTGCCCATTTCCTCCAGATTGCATTGTCAAGCCATTGTTGACTATTCTGCTGAAGTCTCTCCTCCTCCTTCCCCTTCTTCCCTCCTGAAAAACAGGACCTTATTCTAAAATGGTTACTTCAAATTGAGAGTCATGTGCTACTCAGAGAGGGAGACCCTCCCTCATAGATTGGAAGAGGGCTTTTCAAAACTAGTGTGGAAATTCAAAGGAGGTGGTTAGAAAAGAGGACAGACATGGGGACTGGGGAGCAGAGATAGGAAATGGGATGTATCAATGCAAGAAACCTTCTTCCCACCCATGGGAGTTCCATGAAGAACTTAAACCTTAGCTTGCTCATCCCATAGGCTGGAGAAACTTCACACAGCATATAGCTTTAGGCTCTCTATTCCTATTTATAACTTCCTTTAATTAAGCTTTTCAAAAAAACAAAAACAAAAACAAAAACCTGCTACATTCACAGCCTGTGGCTGGAAGTATGAAGAATAAAGTAAAAGGTCAGTAAAAGGAAGTGTGGCTGGCCCCAAATCCAGCCTCCATGGTATCCTTGGAGATGGCTATATCTAGGAGTTCTACATGGAGCCCACCTATGAAGTGAATGATAGTCCACAGTGAAGCTGGAAATGGCAAGATAAGCACCTTGAGTATCTTTACGGTAAAACATTCTCATTTCTCATATAGTAGAGGAAGGGGACCTTGAAAATAAAGGGTGGGGATCAGATGGGGAAGAAGGACAGCATGACACCTGAGCTGTCAGGTGCATCATAATTTATTTAACAATTTCTCTGTAGACATTTGTTTTGTTTCAGGATCTTTCTATTTTCTATAGCACTGCAATGTTATGCACATTATTGCATGTAAATCCTAGCCTGCATCTTGAATTATTACCTTAGGATAAATTCCTAGGAGTGGAATTACTGGATTAAAGGATATGGGTGTTTTTAAGTCTCTTAATATATATGACTAATCTCCCTGTAGAAAACTTGTATCAATTTATACTCCCATTAGCAATGTACAAGCATGCTCATTTCCCCACATGTCTGCCAACACTGGGCATTATAACTTAAAATACTTCTTGGTGCTCTTATTATTTTTCCCTTGATTGCTCTTTTTCTGGCTTATTCCTAGAATTTTCTAATCGAGTGAATTAAATCTTGTGAATGTCTCTGTTTTCTCTTCGAGAAGTAAAATGGCAAATATCTCTTTGCTTTTCAAAACAAAACCATCAATTTCTTTTTACACCCTCTGCCCAGTCAGAAGAAAGAAAATTTCAGGTTACTAATAAAGAACAAGAAACCCCTTTTCTTTAATGGATGCTGCAAATAGCAGATGGTTCTAGGCGACTTTTTCCTAGTAATGGCCTCCCACTTGTCTGTGCAAGCATATCAAAAACTTACTTCAGGGGAGCTTGTCTCCCAGCCTGAATATGCATTGTGAAATGAATTTTAAACAAGCGTTCTTGATAGAGATTTAAGTGAAACCATGAGTTAGTTTCTTCTTTTATTTGTCTTTCCAATTATGTAGAGTAATACTTATTGAATGCCTGCTAAGAGTCTTGCATTACACTATATGTTGTCAAGTACAGATGATCTTCATTTTTCACAGATCCTGTATTTATGAATTTGCCTACCTGCTAAAATTTATTTGTGACCCCCAAATCAATACTCATGCTGCTTTCCTGGCCATCCATGGACATGCACAGAGTGGTGAAAAATGTGGGTCCCCCAACGTGACCAGCTCAGTTCCCAGCTGAGGTTGTACAAGGCAATTCTGTGCCTTTCTGTTTCATCTCTCATACCCTAAATAAGTGCACCTTTAGCGCCTTTTCTTTTTTGACTTTTTTTGCTTTTTGTTGGTGACTTCACTGTTTGAAATAGCTCCCAAGCATACTACTGAAGTGTGCTCTAGTGTTCCTAAGCACATGGAGACTGTGATATGCATTGTGGAGAAAATGCATGTGTTAGGTGAGGTTTGTTACAGGCATGAGTTAGAGTGCTGTTGGCCATGAGTTCAATGAATCAACAATGTATATCCAATAAGAAGTCTTTAAAACAGAAACATACGTAAAATGAGGTAATGGATTGATTGATCACTGAAAATGTTGTGACCAGAGGCTCTCAGGAATCTAACCCTATGTTTCCCCTAGGAGCAGTGGTTCAGTATTCATTAATTCAGTGTTCCCAGCAACTTTATAGAACCTAACTACTGGGAATAATGGGAGTTGGCTGTATATCAAAGGGTGACAGCCTACCTTGAGAGATGAGAGGAATACACAGAAAACACATAAAGAACAACTTAAATAGTAAAAGTGGTACAAATAACAAAGACTAGAAAAATCAGGACACTCTAGAGGAAGGCTTTGTGGAAGGAGTGGTCATAAACCTGGGCTCTGCAGAGTGAAGAGCGTTTATGTAGGCCCAGGAAACTGAGAGTAGGAGTGGGTGAATAATCTTATTTGGGGAGGATATGTTGTACTTCAATTTGTTTGAATCTGAGGGTTATTTAATCTGGGGCATATGAGAAATATGGATGGAAAAAATATAGGGATAAGTTATGGAGAATCCTGAATGCAAGTCTGAGAGGGTCTCGGTTTGTTCTTCAGACTAGTATTTTTTTTTTGGAAAAAACAACTTTATCGAGGTGTAATTTGCATAAAATAAAATGTATCCATTATAAGTGTACAGTTTGATATATTTTGACAAATGTATACATCTGAGTAAACACCAGCACAGTCAAGATATAAAACATTTTTATGAACCTAAAATGTCCACTCGTATTTCTTTGCACTCAATACCCCTGCCACCCATGATCCTAGACCAAAAAATATAGCATAGAATAGCCTCTTAGGGAATTTCATACAAATGGAATCAGATAGTAAGGGTTCTTATGAGACTTGTTGTTTTTTGCTCAGCATAGTGCTTTTGAGATTTATTTATTTTTATAGGTAGAATGTAGCTTTAATAAATTACTGGATAATATCCCATTGCACAGATATACCAAAATTTGCTATTCATTCATTTGTTGTTGAACATTTAAGTTGTTTCCAGTTTTGAACTCCTGTAAACAAAATTGCTATAGCCATTTGTATGTAACTCTTTCTGTGGAAATATGTTTCCCTTTTTCTTGAATAAATACCTAAGAGTGGAATTGTGGGTCATATGGTAAGAGTATGTTTAACTTTTTAAGAAACTGCCAAGCTATTTCCAAAGAGGTTTCAACATTTTATATAACCTCAGTCATGTATAAAAATTCCAGTTGCTGCACATTCTCAACAGCCAATACAGTTTTTTAAGTTTTTGCCATTCTAGTGGGTATGAAGTAGTATCTTATTGTGGTTTTAATTTACATATTCTTTATGACTAATGATAAATAGCTTTTCCTGTACTTGAAATTTGTGTATCTTATTTTGTGAAGTCTCTGTTCAAATATGTTGCCATTTTTAGGGTTGGTTGTTTGTCTTATATTGGGCTGGAGACATGCTTTAAATATTCTGGATATCAGTCTTTTGTCACACATATGTACTATTAATAGTTTCTTGTACGTCTTGCCTTTTCATTTTCATAATGGTGTCTTTTTTTGAATTTTTCCTGTATTGTTTATTTTTAAAATGGCAAAATAATATACATATTGTTCTGCAACTTGATTTTTAAAAAAATCTAACAATGTACTGTGCATGTTTTTCCAGGGCAGAATATGTACAATCTACTTCATTCTTTTTAATAGATCCATATGTTCAATTTCATTTGATGGGCACCAAGGTTGTTTTTATTTTTGTTATTACAAACAATGCAGCATATAATCCTTAGGCATGTAAAAGTAAATCTGGGCTTAGGGATAGGATCACTTCTTAACATAAGAGGTCTAGACAGAGATTCACTGGCCTGATTGTAGACTCTCTCATGCTGTTGAGTGACCTGTGCTGACATTTCTTGCTATATCTATTGTTAGAATATTTTTGATGTCTGCTAAAATATGTCTTCCTCATAATACTTCCTTTCTGAACAGTTTTAAAGTTATTTTCCTGCATTTTTATTTTTATTTTATTTTTTTGAGATGAAGTCTCGTTCTTGTCCCCCAGGCTGGAGTGCAATGGCGCGATCTCGGCTTGCTGCAACCTCAGCCTCCCGGCTTGAAGCAATTCTCCTGCCTCAGCCTCCCAAGTAGCTGGGATTACAGGCGCCTGCTTCCCCACCTGGCTACTTTTTGTATTTTTAGTAGAGACGGGGTTTCACCATGTTGACCAGGCTTGTCTCAAGCTCCTGACCTCAGGTGATCCGCCCACCTTGGCCTCCCAAAGTGCTAGGATTACAGGCGTGAGTGACTGTGCCCAGCTCTTGCATTTTTATTTCTATGTAAACTTTAATAAATATAACATGTTAATAAATGCTTCATTAAGATATTGATCAGATATACCCTAAATTTATTAATTTATACCTTCACACTTTTGAGTTTTCTTTTACCCTTTTCAGAATAGTCTTATAATTTTCTTCAGAAAGATACAGTTGTCTTTTGAAGAGCAGAAGTGTTAATTTTTTATGAAGGTCATTTTACCAATTTTTCCTTTTATAGTTCATAGTTTTTGTATTCAATCTAAGAAATCTTTACTTATTCCAAGGTCACAAAGATTTTCTCCTGTATTTTCTTCTAGAAGTTTTATAGTTTTAGCTTTTACATTTAAGTCTATCACATGTATCAAATTAGTTTTTTTTGTATGATGTGAAAAAAGGGTTGAAGTTCATTCTTTTCTATATGGATAGCCAGCTGTTTCAGCAGCATGTATTGAAACAACAATCTTTTCCCTATTAGATTCCCTTGGCACTCTTGTCAAAAATGACAATTGACCGTATATGCATTAATCTATTTCTGGACCCTCACTTCAATTCCATTGGTCTACATGTATATCAGCTCTTGATACTGTACTCTCTTGATTAACGTAGCTTTGTAGTAAGTCTCAAAATCAAGTAGTATAAGTTTTCCAACCTTATTCTTTTTTAAAATTGTTTTGTCTAAGTTCTTTGAAATTCCATATACATTTTTAAATCAACTTGTCAAGTTCTGTAAAAACATCTGTTGATATTTCCATATGCATCCCATTGAATCTACAGATCAATTTGGGGGAGAAATAACATTTTAACAGTGTTGAGTTTTCCAATCCATAAACATGGTATATCTATCTAATTATTTAGGCCTACTTTAATTTACATAGTAATGTTTTGTATTTTTCATTGTAGAGCTTTTTCACGTATTTTATTTAAATTCTCCCTAAATAGTTCGTTTTTTAAAATGCTACTGCAATTTTTTTCATTTACTTTCTCTACCTTTATCCATTTACATGTCATTGATTTCTGCTTTTTTATGATTTAATTTTTCTTGTTCATTTGGTTTTAATTTGCCCTTTTTTCTAGTTTTTGTAAGGTAGAAATTTAGATAATTTATTGCGGACTTTTATTGTCCTCTAATATCAGTGTTTGAAGCTATTAATTTCCCAATAAGAACTGCTTTATTTGCATGCTATATATTCTGATATGTGTGTTTTCCTTGTCATTCATTTCAGTATGTTTCAAAGTTTATCTTATGATTTTTATTTGGCCCCTTAATTATTTAGAAGAGTTTTTTAAAATTTCAACATATTTTGAGATTCAGATAACTTTATGTTGTTGACTTCTAATTTCACTCTGTTATGGTCAGAGTACACTGTAAGTTCTCTGAGTAGAAGATACTGAGTGGGGTGATATGTTCTATAAATATCAATTAGCTCAAGATGATTGATAGTGTTGTTCAAGTCTTCTATATTTTTGTTGAACTTTTAGTCTACTTCTATCAATTACTAAGAGAGGAGTGTTGAAATCTGTAACTCTAATTATGGATTTATCTATTTCTCCTTTCATTTCTGTATGCTTTTCTTCCTGTACTTCAAAATTTTTGTGTACACACACATCGAAAGCTATTATATCTTTTTGAGGAAGTGATCCTTTTATTATGAAATATGCCTCTTTATCCTGAGTTTTATTCCTTGTTCTAATATTAACATAGATACTCCAGGTTTCCTTTGATTAGTGTTTTCATCATATATACCTTTTTACATATTTTTAGTTTTAACTTATCTTTCACTTTATATTTAGTGTTGATTTCTTATAGACAGCACATGCTTTTGCGTTCCAATTTTTTATTTGACTAACAATCTCTGCCTTTTAATGGGACTATTTAGACCACTTGCATTTAATGTAATTATTGATATATTTGGGTCTAAATCTATTATTTTTCTGTATGTTTTCTCTTCAAATTTGTTTTTATCTGTTCTTTGTTCATATTTTCCTTTTTTCCTGCCTTTTCTTGGTTATTTTGTAGTATTCTATTTGCTCCCCCCATTAGCTTAATTGTGTGTGTGTGTGTGTCTGTGTGTGTGTGTCTGTGTGTGTGTGTGAGAGATAGGATTTACAATATGTGTATTTAACTAAAGACAGTCTACCTTTGAATACTTTTATACTGCTTCGTATGTAATAGCAAAACTTTAATATACTTCTGTGTTTCTTTCTCCTACCCTTTGCTTTGTTTCTAGTTTTGTTTATTTATTTGTAGAGACAGAGTCTTACTCTGTTGCCTAGGCTGGAGTGAAGTGGCACAATCACAGCTCACTGTAATCTTGGTTCCTGGGCTCAAGCAACAAGCAATCCTCCCACCTCAGCCTCTTGAGTAACTAGGACTACAGATGTACATCACCATGCCTGGCTAATTTTTAGGTTTTTTTTTTTTTGAGATGGCATCTCAATGTGTTTTTGTTGTCATAAATTATACTTCTACATATGTTATTAACCACACAATATATTGTTGTTAGTTTTTTAAAATAGCCAGCTTTAAAAAAGTTAAAATATGAGAAAACATGACTTTTACTTATATCATCACATTTACTTTTTCCAACTTTCTTCATCCTTGGGGTAGTTTCAAGTTTCCATATGGTATTATTTTCTTTCTTCCTGAGTAAGTTTACATTTCTTGTAATGAAGGTCTTCTGGCAACAGATGTTCTCAATCTTTAAAAAAATGTTTATGCTGACTTCATTTTTTATTTCATTTTGATATTTACACTGGATTTTAAATTCTAGGTTGACAAATTTATTCCCCTTTCATCACTTTAAAGCGTTCATTTAATTGTTCTCTGACTTGCACTGTTTCTGATAAGCCTGTATGAATAAAAGCATATACAATTTCAGTAAGGAGGAACAAGTTCATGAGAACTATTGTACAACATGGTGATTATGGTTAGTAACAATCTATTGTATATTTGAAAGTTGGTAAGAGAATAGATTTTAGATGTTCTTGCTACAAAAAAATGATAAATATGTGAGGTAATGGATGTGTTAATTAGCTTGATTTAGTTATTCTGCAAGGTATACATAAATAAAGATATGCTGCACACCATAAATATACATAATTTTTAATTTGTCAATTAAAAAAACAAAAAATAAAATAAAGTGTTGAGCCAAAAAAAGATGACATTCCATTGTCATCTGGTTTGCATTGTTTGTGATAAGAAGTCTGTATAAATCTTACCTTTGTTGCCAAGAATATACACTGGAGAAAGGACAGCCTCTTCAATACATGGCACTTGGAAAACTGGATATTTATATGTAGAAGAATGAAGCTAGACTCCTGTCCTTCCACCCATATACACAAATTAAATCAAAATGGATTAAAGACTTAAATCTAAGACCTCAAAATATGAAACTACTATAAGAAAACATTGGGGAAAATCTCTAGGACATTGGACATTGGTCTGGGCAAACATTTCTTGAGCAATACCCCACAAGTACAGGAAACCAAAGCAAAAATGGAAAAATAGGATCACATTAAGTTAAAAAGCTTCTGCACAGCAAAGGATACAATTAACACAGAGAAGAGACAACCCACAGAATGGGAAAAAATATTTGCAAACTATCCATCTGACAGGGAATTAGTAACAAGAATATATAAGGAGCCCAAACAACTCTATAGAGAAAAATCGAATAATCCAATCAAAATGTTGAGCAAAAACTTTAAACATTTCTCAAAAGAAGACATACAAATGGCAAACAGGCATATGAAAAGGTGCTCAACATCATTTTTATCAGAGAAATGCAAATCAAAACTACAATGAGATATCATTGCACCCCAATTAAAATGGCTTTTATTCAAAAGTCAGGCAACAGCAAATGCTGGAGAGGATGCAGAGAAAAGGAAACCCTTGTACACTATTGGTGGGAATGTAAATTAGTACAACCATTATGGAGAAGAGTTTGGGGGTTCCTAAAAACACTAAAAATTGAGCTACCATATGATCTAGCAATCCCATGGCTGGATATATACTCCAAAGAAAGGAAGTTGGTATATCAAAGAGGTATCTGCACTCCTATGTTTGTTGCAGCACTGTTTACAATTGCTAAGATTTGGAAGCAGCTTAAGTGTCCATTGACAGATGAATGGATGGAGAAAATGTGGTATGTATACACTATGGAGTACTATTCAGCCATAAAAAAGAATGAGATCCTGTCATTTGCAGCAACATGGATGGAACTGAAAATCATTATGTTAAATGAAATAAGCTAGGCACAGAAAGACAAACATCACATGTTCTCACTTACTTGTGGGATCTAAAAATCAAAACAGTTGAATTCATGGACACAGAGAATAGAAGGATGGTTACCAGAGGCTGGGAAGGGTAGTGGGGGCTGTAGAGGAGAGGTGAGGATGGCTAATGGGTGCAAAAAATAGAAGAATGAATAAGACCTAGTATTTGATAGCACAACAGGGGGACTGTAGTCAGTAATAACTTAATTGTACATTTTAAAATAACTTAGAGTGTAATTGGATTGTTTGTAACTCGAAGGATAAATGCTTGAGCAGATGGGTACCCCATTCTCCGTGATGTGCTTATTTCACATTGCATGCCTGTATCAAGTCATCTCATGTACCCTATAAATATATACACCTACTATATTCCCACAGAAAGTAAAAAAACTTACCTTTGTTTGTCTGTATTGTGTGTCTTTTTTCTCTCTAGTTCTTCTTAAAGATATTCTTCTTCTCACTGGTTTTCAAAAATTGATTATGAGGTGTCCTGGTGAGGTTTCTGTGTGTTTAGACTTCTTAGACTCTGTGGTTAGACTATTTGTTCAGTGTCTGATCCATGGATTTACAATTTTTATAAAATCTGGATAATTTTCATCTATTATATCTTCAAATTTGTTTTTGCCCTCCCCCAAACTTCTTGTTATGTTAGACAGCTTGATATTTTCCTACTGGTTACTAAGGTGCTGGTATTTTGTTTTTGGTCTTTTAAAAAATTTCTCTTTTTGTACTTAATTACGATCATTTCCACTCTCATGTCTTCAAGTTAATTGATCTTTTCTTCTACAATGTTTAGTCTTCTCTTAATCTTATCCAATGAACTGTTCATTTCAAATAATGTGTTTGAAATCTCTGGATGATTCATGTTGTTTTTACTTATATCTCTCCTCAAATGTTCTTGTTTTCTTTTAAATGCTTATACACAGTTGCAACATTTTAATTTGTTGTTTTACATCTTGTCTGCAAATTCCTCATTTAATCTGTCATTTTTAGTGTGTGTTCATTGACTGATTTTGCTTGAGGTTTTGGATCACGATTTTTTGTGCTTTTGCATATCTAATAACTTTGCATTAGAAGGTGAATGTTATAAATTTAGTTTGTTAACTGCTTGATTTTGTTGTATTCCTTTAAAGAGTGATTGGCTTTGTTTTGGCAGGCAGTTAAATTACTTGAGTATTGATCTCGAGGCTTGTTTTAAAGTTTTTTTTTTTTTTTTAGGTTAGGTGTGGAGTATACTTTATTCTAGGGCTTGTTTGCAACATTACCAAGCTATGACACTTCTGGTGTCTCTAAAGAATGCTTTGTGAATGCTTTGGGGTCTGTCCACTTTGGCTGATGGAAACTCAAATGATTTTCAGATCTGTTTGAACTCTGAAATTTCTTGGCTTACAGCTGTTTGCTAATTGTTCTTTCTCAACATTATGAGTCTTCACCCTATGCTTGTACAGATTAGTGTTCAGGCAAATACTTGAGGGGATCCCTATGCAGCTATCTGGAGCCCTTTGTTCATATAGCTCATTCATTTTCAGTATTCTACCCCCAAAGTTTTGACTGCACCCTGAAAGTTTTGACTGCCTCGACCTTCTCAAACGTCAATCTCTGTCTCCTAAACTTGGCAAGACTACCAGAATTTGTTTGGATTCATCCTTCCTGTGCTACAATCTGGAAATTGCATCTAGGCAGATAGTCAAAGTGAATATAGAATTTACCCCATTTATTTCAGTTTTCTCAGGGTTCATACTCCTGCATTGCTTGTAGTTCAATCTCTGAAGATAGTTGTTTTGTCTGGATTTTTATGTGTATAAGTTGGCAGGGCAATTTCTATAGCAGTTATTTGTTCACAGGTAGAAGCAACAGTCTAGAGCAGTATTTATCAGTGTGTGTGCTTGAGCCTATGTGATCAGGTATATGCATGTTTGTGCCTTCATATAGTTATTGAGGGCCACTTTTTCTTAGTCTGCTTGAGCTGCCATAACAAAATACCACAGACTGAGTGCTTAAGGAACAGAAATTTATTTTCTAATGGTTCTAGAGACTAGAAGTTCAAGATCAGGCTACCAGGATGGTTAGGTTCTAGTGAGGGCTCCTTTTTTGGCTTGCAGATGGCTGCCTTCTTACTATGTCCTCACATGGATGCAAAAGGGAGGGAGAGAGGGAGGTAAGGAGGTTGGGGAGAGAGAGAGAGAATGAGAAAGAGCGAGTGAGCAAGAGCTCTCTGGTGTCTTTTTTTAAAAGCACACTAATCCTGTCATGAGGACTCCACCCACTCTTATCTGAACCTGATTATCTCCCAAGGATCACATCTTTAAAAATCATCACATTGGGCATTAGGGCTTCAATACATGAATTTTGGGGGGACACAATTCAGCCCATAGCACCAATTCATCGGAAATATCTCATTACTCACAGTGATTTTTTTCAACTGGTGTTAGCCACTCTTCTAAGATGTGCTTTCGTATCTAAATGACAAAACTCTCACTTTCTACTGTGTTAGGGCTGCTCAGTTTGAATCTTACTGCAGGCAATAGGGAGCCCTGACATATAGGTTTTTGAGCAGGGAGTTGACATGATGAAATGGCGATTTAGGTGTTTGAGATAGAAAGGAGTATGTATGGGAGGGTGACGGGGACAGCAAGCTATATCATGGTCATTATGATAACCAGTTGATGAACTCTTTCAGGGTTGAGGGTCAGCCAAATTTGTCCTAAGTTACTTGCTTAGCTGGTTGTGCCTAACCTTATCATTAATCTCTTCACCAGAACCCCGGACAGCTCCAACAGTGAGGAAGACTCGCATGCTGAAATGTATTATTCATTAGTTTATTTATCAACACTTATTTAACTGTTTTATCTTTCATTTTAAAGAAATACAAAATAAGTAAAGACTACTGCTCCAGCCCTTGGGAAGGCAAGACAAATATAAGTTGAAAAATAATCATAATAATTCACTATTTTGATAATTTTTCACTGCTGAAAAGTGACCTTCAATAAAAAAGATAAGCAACATAGTCTCTTGAAGATTGTTTATATGTTATCTGGAAAAAAAGATAGTCAATGTAGGATGGTATTAGGTGGAGAAGACTTTACAGAAGAGGTTTTTTGAGTGTTGTCTTGAAAGATAGGCTGAGTGGAGCCTGCTCAAGAAGAGGTGTAAGATCTTTTGGACTACAGAACTCTCTGGGGCAGTATCATAGGTGTTCAGGCTAACCCAAACAGGGTGGAAGTTGGACTTTGGGAGATATTATGGGATAAAGGGAGGACCCCCAATAAAAAATGTCTTTAAGCCTGGGTGGGGGCATGTGGATTTGATGCTGCAATTGAGGAGCAAGCTGTAGGAAGTTCTTTTGCAGCAAAGTGACAGAAATTTTTGCCCTGTTTCCTATTCCTTTCCTCCACTTTCATGTGAGCTTATTTTAAAATTTGTTTTTGATGGTGATACAATTTTTAAATCAGTTTTATGCTTACATTTTATTTTTCTAACAAGCTATATAGTTGATCCTCTCCACAAAAACCTGCAATAATATTTTAGGTTTTATTATTATTATAAATAATAATATTTATAACCACTGAGTTAACATGTTAAACTAGTAACCAAACATCTTTTCTCTCCCAGACATAATCTGAGACACTGAGAGAGATATAAAGTTTTAGCATTTGTTCATTCACTCATTCAGTCAGTATCTTATGATGCTTAATAGGACATGGTCCATGCCTTCAGTGTCTTAAAGTCTAGTGATCACAAAGGACTAAAATAAATGACTGATTGAATGCAGATTTCATCTCCTCTCCTTTTGTTACCAGAGAAGTTCACTCATCCTTCAGGGCTTCTCCCCAGGGCATTCTGATTGACTTAGTGATACACGAAGGGAGGATGAAGGATGGAAATCAGGAACAGTGTTGGGATCCTCTGGGGCTGCTGCAGTCTTTTTTCTCATCTCACAGAATTCCACGTTGACATTCTCAACATCTTTCCATGGAGATTTCTTGGTTAGAAACAGTGTATCTTTTCTTAGATTTTTGAGACAGTCATTTGAATGTGTAATTGGGGCTCAAGTAGAAAGGATGAAAAGGGCATGAAAGATGTAACTTTCTTACATAGTTTCTGGGATAATGCCCAGCTGTGTGAGGCAGGTATAATAAGTGAAAATCAATTATTTTTTCAGTAGATGGGAAGCCCTTTCAGCTAAAGGTTTTCAGTCTACATTAAGCACATGCCATGCCATGTGGCCACACATAGGGTTGAATACAGCCTTAGACTGTGTTAATAAAAGTATAGTATCTAAGTATCAGAAATGAAGAGTTTCTGTTTTACTTTACATTGGCCAGTTTATGTCTGGAGTCTTTCATTCATCTGTAGAGATCAGGTTTTAAGAGAGATCTAGACAGATTGATATCTTAAAGCACCAAGAGATAAAATGGCAAGCGATATCTGGAATGGCCGAAGCAAGTCTGTATGTTCCCCTCACAGAAGTGAGGACTCAAAAAGGACTGGAGAACTGTCTTTATTAGATTGGATCTGGGTGGACCCAAGAGTTATAATTAAGAGCAACTCAAGGAAGTATCAGGGAAATACAAGTGAAGGAGTACTTTTTAACAATCAGAATAATTTCAAGATGGAATAGCTTGTCTGTTGGGGCAGTGAGTTCTCCATCACTGGATAAATTTGATGAACATTTGGGGAAAATGCTGTGGAAGGATTTCAGTACCTGAAAGACACTTGGGTTGTGTGATTCTACAGTTCTGTACTCTATAGCAAATCCCATCACACCCCAATGCCCTCTGAGTGGAGAGGCAGAGCTAATGGGAACCAGGAACCTTGGCTGAGTGGGTAAAGAGAGTGACTTCCAGAGGCCCCACTTCTGAGTCATATTTGAGCCACTCTTGGAGACAGAACAGAGGGAGGAGGAGAAATAAATTCCAAGAGGGAAAACATCTTCAGTTGCCCTTGGCAAACATTGAAACACAGCACTTAATGCAGCCCTACAAGGGGAAGGATAGTCCCTGGTGCACTGGCTTCTCTGTCTGTCTGTACTTCCCAAGGCAAGTGGCTGATCATAGGCAACCTCTGAGCTACCTCTGGGAGGTAATTTTGTTCTGGGGTGTGGGTGAAGTGAGGGTAGGTCTGTTGTCAGTAAAAGGAGATACAGTGTATACTAACCCCAAAGCTGTAGTTGGTCTTTCCGGACACTAAGATAAAGTCTCAGTTGCTTTTTCTCCCTTTGGCTGTGGGTGTTTTCTTGGTCTCTAGGACAGATGGGCCTCCTCACTAGCAAAGGTGAGTATTCTAGAATTTGCTGCTAATGCCCTCGCTTGACATGAACACATTCTTCATTCACTGCCTTTGGCATTTTTCTTTTCACATGTATTTGTCTTGTATCTCCAATAAATTATAAAATTCTCAAGATAAGGATTGACTCATACTTTTGTGTGTCCCCCATAGCACCTAGCCCAGTGCTCTTGTATAATGCAGGTGCTTATTGAAGTATTAATAATAAATGTCAACTTGTCAAAGTAGATCTTTTTGCTTGAAGGAGATGATGTTAACTAGTTTTAATCTAGCAAAGTTGTACTCTCTTTGTTATGAATATTAATCACTGAACACCACATATTTCCCTTTTTAGGTATACTGGCTTATGTCATTTGAAAATTATTGCAGGTGGGGAAGGTGTTGAACACCTTGAGGTCTCTCCTGGCCCAGCATTTGAGGATCACCCTGAAGGTCTGTTTAGCTCTGTTTGTTAGAGCAAGTTTTTGGGATTCTGCTAATGATGACACAAGTCTACCCGAAGTCAACAATACACTCCCCTCACCCCATGATTTGGGTAGCTTACTTCTCCTAGCAGAACAAAGAGAATATTTTTTCAGGAAGCCACACATACTATTTAATTCCTAAATGTCCAAAAGGAAGAGAAATCTACTGGTGGGCAGCTGGAGCCATGATCAAGGCTGGCTTATGTGTGTGCATGGCAGTGGGGATGGTGACCTTGCACACATCTCATTGGCCTTTTTCTCACTCCCTCTGGAGAGGGCCTTGGGTAAAGGGCAGACAGGTTAGTACCCCCTAAAGGAGAGTCTTATCAAAAAAAAAAAAAAAAAAAAAGCAAGAAATCTCAAAGCAAGGGTGTTTTATTTTCAGCTGCCTGGCTAAAAGTTCATATGTGGGGAAACCAAGGAAACCACCTTTGAAAGGCTGCGTGTGGACGAAATAATAGAATCTGAAACTGTGTTCCTGTATTTTAAAAATAACAAAACTTGGCAGGTAATGGAAGCACACCATGATTTAATTGCTTTTGGTATTAATTAAAAAGGATAGAACAGGCTTTCAGGGAGGGATTTTTATGACAATAGGAGTGTTTGAACATTCTCTCTCTCTCTCTCGCTCTCTCTCCCCCCCTTCTCTCTCTCTGTGTGTGTGTGTGTATATATATATATGTATATACATATATATGTATGATTATAAATAATCACAAAAGCTGGAAAAGAAAAAGAAACATTAAGGGCTCATTTTACTGCCAAAACAAAGATTATTATTATATCTATGAAAAAGTAACTTGAGTTCCTTATGGGAGTCTGTGCTGGGTCATGTTCTCACGATACTCAGTCTTAATTTTTTCTTTCTTAATTTCATGTTCATCCCTGATGCCCATTATCTTCCCTTATGCCACTCAAGTTATTTTGCATCCCCAGAACTTAATTGTAAAACATGAAATCATTGTTTTGTCCCAGCCTTTTAAATAATTACTGATGGAACTAACCTAGCTGGCTGCGTTATTTGATCATCTTCAGTTTGTCCTTGTATTACCTAATCATTATAGTTGCTCTTCTCTGGAAAACTTGGAGATTTTTTATGGCCAAGGCTAAGATAACTGTGCAGAAATGTCCTGTTGCTTCAAGTTCTATCTCTCTCAGGAGTGCTGAACAGACTTGCATAATTTTTCTTCGGCTTTCTAGATAAGAGAGAGTAAAATAAGTGCCTAGTGCTGTTCCTCAATAGAAAGCTGTTTCTCAGGGTCAGAGATTTCTTGTCTTTAAAATGAAGGCATGAATTGTGTTGTCTCGAAATTTTACTTTGGCCCTACCATCTGTACCATTCTGCTCCAGCTTAGCATTCTTCACTCATGCTCCATACCATAGGGCACGACGGGTACACAGCAGACAAGAAATGGTTGCATTGAAACAGAGAGAGACCTGAGTCAAGAGAGTGAAATGACATTTGCAAAGCCCTGAGAAGCTGAGCTCTGTATGTTAATTGATTAATATTTCCCAGTACAGTGCCCTGAGCATTTTTGAGGAAACAAACTATATAAATTGAATGCATAAATGATTCTTCTTACATTCTAATTCATATTCTTTTCCTTGGCTAAAATGAGATCTTACTGGTGTTCATGTTTGGGGGTATAAATTTCTTTTGTGTGTGTGTGTGCTGTTGAAGGCCCATTTTAATTGGTCTATAACAAGAAAGAGCAGGAGAGCCAGCTGGTTTAGGGGTGGGGAGTATGGAGTCAAGGGTGGGACAGTGACCTGGCATTGGGCACAGGCTGCAGCTGGAACCCACCTCCCTCACTGAGGTGTGAAGTTGTCTTAGATGGCAGCATTCTTCAGCCTCCGTCTCAGCAACCCAGAAACCTGAGGAAGCCAAAGAAGCCTTCACAGGGGCCCAGTCAGGCTACAAGACATGGCAGGTTATGACATATGGCATGTGGTTGGGAGAACAAAGAATACTAAGCACCATTAACCTGGAAAGAAGCCTTGGGAATGTCATTGGGACTATTTCCCAATACTTAAAGGACTGTCATGTGGAAGAATTAGGCTTGTGTTAGCTTTCAGAGAATGTTATTGGTGAAAGTTACAGACAGATAGATTTTAGTTCAGTTTCAATAAAATATTCTAAGACTGTGTCAGAAATTGGAATAATAACAATAATATTTTATATCTTTATAGTGTTTTACAATTACAAAACTGCTTTCCATGGTTAATTTAATGGCAATATGATCTAGGTAGAGCTGGTATTATTGTTAATATTACCATCGTTATTACCACCAAGACCATCGTTTTCAATCAGATGTGAGCACAGAGGTACATATTAAATTATTTATTCAAAATCATGAAGCTGTGAAATGGGTAAGTCTAACTCCATATTCTATGCCTTTCATTAAATACACACACACACACACACACACACACGTACACGCGCACGCGCGCACACACACACACACTCCTGCCCCTCTAATTTTCATTTTCATGTAACAGACCACTCAAAACTCACTGGCATAAAACAACTATTTTTTTATTCTGCTCACATACTCTGTGGATCATGAACGCACACAATAAGGCACGGTGGAGATGCCTTATCTCTGCTCCATGATGTGTGGGGCCTCAGCTGGGAAGATGCAAAGGTGGAGGGTGACTTAATGACTGCGAGTTGGAATCATCTAGAGGAATCTTTACCCACTTGTCTGGTGGTTGATGTTGGCCATCAACTGAGAACCCAGCTCTCCACGTAGGCTAGTTTGGGCTTTCTCACAATATGGCAGCTAGATATCAGAAGCAAATGTCCCAAGGGAGCAAAGCAGAAGCGTATGGCATTTTTTTTTATTTAACCGTGGCAGTCACATAGCATCGCTTCCACTCTATTCTATTGTTTGAAATAATCACAAAGCACGCCCAATTGCAAGGTGAGGGGACAAAGAGCCCACCTTTTGGTGGGAGGAGGGCCAAAGCTACATTGTAAGAAGCATGTGGAATGGAAGATATTGCTGTGGTCATCTTTGGAAAATACAATCTGCTACTGTGTGTGTGTGTGTGTGTGTGTGCGCGCACTCGTGCGCATGTGTGTCTATTTTTTCTGAATTAATTATCAAACATAGTAAAAGCACACTCCTTTACGTTTTATGAATTTGTTAATGTGAATATGTGTTAAAGGCAAGTTTCATTTATTTATACTTGCAATAAATTATCTTAACTGAAAAGGCTAAAGTTACTATTTGTTTCTAGTAATATGATAGAATAAACGTCTCTTGGTAGAGAATACCTAAAAAATGCTGATATAGTAAAAAAGATATGTCTTGTAAACACATGAATAAACTGGCAAGGAAGTAGTAGAAATTCCTGGGGGCCTCAAATGACAAGAAATATGACTAGGGAAAGCTGACTTTGTGCTAAATCTGGTGTGAGATTGGGGGCCGCTGCAGATCCTCAACGATCTAGAACTTGGGTTTCACATGAAATCTACATAAAATGACTCAGTCAAAACCATCTTAGATCAAAGATGAGTGAATGAGATTGGAGGTTGGAGACCCTCACATAAAGCCCCCAGAACCCTCAGAGGCTCGGTTCCTAGTGAAAAAATAAAACCCACCCTGCCAAGCGAGGTGGAGGGAAGAATAAGTTCCTCTCCCAGTCTTGGTTCTGAGTGGAATGGCAAAAAGAAAAAAATTCCTCTGGGAATATCTACAGGCCCACCCTCCTGCAGGTTGAGGGCTGGAATTTACATCCTCTTTCTAACCTCCAAAATTATAATCCAAACGTGTAGGTTAAAATGGTCCTGGGTTGGTTGTGTCTCTAAAAGCTACTTGTAAGGAGATTCAGATCCTCTCAAAGGAAACCCAGACTTCAAAGAATTTTCACAAAGTTCCAAAGATTATGCATACACACACACACACACACACACACACACAGAGAGAGACACACACATGTACACACAGTTTCCAAACTACAACAAACAAAGCCTGCTGCCAAATCCTGCCAAATCCTGCCAAATCTTTTTAAATGATTGGTCTGACCACACCATTCTCCTCTTTAAGCCCTTCCTAGTACTCCTTGCACAGAATATTAACTTCTGGCAGCGAATTCCAGGGCCCCTCTCCTCATTCTGCATGAGCTGAGAGGGGTCTTTTTCTAGCCCTGGTGAGGATCGTCTGGAATGGATCAGTGGGTGGGACTGGGAATCTGGGCTCTATGTGGCTAATTCAGGGTCTAATTTGTGGGGCCCCAGGGAGCAGCTGAATGCTTCCCCAGGTGCACAGCTGGCTTCTTGTAGTGTTGCTATTATGGGATTACTGGAAATGGCAAACTGAGCATCAAGCAGCAGGACCTTTTTCCTCGGACTCGGAGGGAAAGTTAGCAGCGACAGCTCCTGCTCGTGGCAATCTTTGGCTGGAGGAAGGGAGTGGACAGTGGAGGGGAGGATGCTCCTCTTGTGAGGAGAATACAACCTCCATTTCAAAGCTCTCTAAGGGATAAGTCTGTATTTTGTGGCCATTCCTAGCCAGCTTCTCAAGTTATTTTGTAAGACTCAAATATCTCTTCTAACATTTAGCAAGTTAGTAACGTTGACTGAGCACTGCCTCTTTGAAGAATGTATAAGGAGATACAAAGGAACACAGGCACATGGTCCTTGAATTTAAAATGTACTTGATTTCAATTTCCCCAAAGAACAAAGAATTAGAATTGTTAGAGTTAATGACAGAAGTATCAAAAATATATGAAAGAAGCTATAAAAACTGGGACATGTCAACATCGTTCTATTTGCTATGCAGCAGTATTTTTTAAAAAATCGCATTTTTATGTCAGGATAGAAAATAAAAACAGAAAAATTATGAGCACATGAGAGGTTGGGAATAGCAGGGTCTGAACAGCAGGCCAGGGATGGCCTTCCATGTCTCGGGTCTTTTCTACCTTTCCATCTTCACCACAGGTTGGAGTAGCCTAACTTCCTCATTGCTTGTTTCTTAAGTCTTCTTAAAACTGTTCTGTCCCTAGAGCCTGTCAATCCCAAAGCCTTCTCTTCTATTTTTCTCACCTGGCCTAGGAGCTCTCATGCAAACAGGTTACCCTGCAGCCTGCCTGCACAGTCCAGAGGCCCCAAGAGGGTTTTGCAGAGAAGCCCTGTCTAGACACCCAGTATGGATGTCAACAGCTGAGGGCAGGTTGCCTGTGGGGAGGGCTACTAACACAAAGAGGGACCCATCACCCAGGACCACAGTGTTGTCAAGGGAAGACACTGGAGGAGATGCGTTGTCAGCAATGTTCTGCCAGTGGTGAGCATCTTTGCTTGGGGGCAGAGGGTAGAGACAGACCTGGGAGAAAGCAGGATTGAGCAAGACTGGAGCATGAGAAGGGAGGGGGCAAATAGGTGTTCTGGGGATGGTGATAGATATTTAGAACTTGAACCCCTGCTCCTATCATCATGCTTCCTTTTCTCTTTACTTCTCCCTCACATTCCAAATACAACCGTAGCTTTTTATTACACAGCACTCAGGGGGCAGGTAGATGGAGCCGGAACAAACAAGCCCATTGGATTTTTGATGGAATATTCTTTCTTGCCTAGCATAAATAATAAGCTGAAGATTTTAAATATCTATTTTTTAATTCTAAAAAGCTTGGCTTTAAACATCAAAAACCAAAGTCTAGATAGCTGAGATTTTAGACAGCAGAATGACGTAATTTATTTCCCACTGAAAGGAGAGAAAAATGTGACAAACTGGGGGCAAGAGGAGAACCAAAGTGGATATTGCTAGAACTTAGTTGTTGCCTGAGTTTCCATAAAGAAGCTCAGAATCTCCATTCCCCTGGGATGAATTAGGGGAGATGGAGTGAGACTGGCTGATTGAAACAATAAGTGGATTGAAAAGAGTTCCAAGAACAGCAGACACCTGTGCCTCTCTTCCTGGTCTGTGGCCAAAGACCAAATAGTATAGTCTTTCCCCAACATGGCACTTGGGCTGCAGAGCAGCAATGACTGGGGAAAGTCTAGGTTGGCAGGTCTGAGGACAGCCTTATGGACTCCCATAGAGTGTTCTGTACTCTCCAGGGTAGAGGCCGAGAGCATGCAAATAATTCCCACGGCACCTGCAATGGCTGCAGAAGGTAACAAGCGGGAGGCCCTAAGAGCCTCAAGTTGGATTCTACAAGGAGGCTGCAGAATATGCATGCCTCCTGGTGAGAAGCTATGGCAGAATGATGAATGGTGAGGACCAGAGAAGATGAGATGTCCCTCTGTGGAGTTAGCCAGGACAGAGGAGAAGTCAACAATCAGATGTCTCTCCTGGAAGCCAGGACAACACCCACCTCTCCCTAACATAGGAATTTAGAACATCCTCAGCAGGAAAGGAAGGAAAAGAGATGGACAGTGTACATGTCACATTAACCGTATTTATCAATAAGTTCAAAAGAGACTGAGCAACCTTGAATGGAAAGAGTGATTTCTGCTACAGAGAAGGAAACGAGGGCTCATTAGCTAAGTTCTGTTATAGGCAACAAAAATATTGTGCTTTTTGTGCAGTCTATGGTTGCACAATTTTATTTGTCATACAGATTTGCCTAGATGGGGTGAAGACACCAAAATGAAGTTGAGTAGGAGATGAGTGTAGAGACCTTGAGAGGGCAAGAAAGCTCAAGGCACATAGGAACTAATAATGATGAGAACTTGACTAGTTTCCAAGAGGGGCCTGGGAATGGAAGAAAGCATGCTGATGTTGCATGTTGCACAGAGAAGGCTGCAATCAGACCCCAGCCAACGTTTGTTTTCCAACACATTGATCCGTTTAATTGGTGCTTGTTGTCATGACTTCAAATAGCTCTTTGTAGAGAATCATGATGAACCCAAGAATGGCTTCGGCCTCTCCCAACACTCCTAGATCTGAGTATGCAGAGCCATCTATTAGCGCTGTGAGAATGACTCCCATACACAAAACATGGAGAAGCAACAGTTGTGCTTCTCCAAGTACTGTGCACGACCCAATAGGGCCAGACCCAGACATCACTGAGGCTTATTCTCCGCTCCTGAAAGGTCTGCTGATGAGAACAGGGAAACAGAAGGCTGTTGTGAATCAAAGTGTCATGAAAGAGCCAAATACATATATCTCAAACAAAGCCACCAAACTGGACTCCAGGACTGGAGTGCAATAGCGCGATCATAGGCAACTGTAACCTCCAACTCCAGGGCTCAAGGGATCCTTCTGCATTAACCTCCCAAGTATCAAATTGCTTTTTGAATGCATAGTCATGATTTTTAATTTCAGTCATGTATTTTATTTCTTTAATTTGGGGTGGCGGGCTTTGGGTTTAGAGAGTAGCATTAATCATCCTCTTCTGTTCCTGGAGTATAATTATCATCATTCTTTGCAAAGTCATTTTCTTGTATTATTATTTTATTTTTTCTTCATTATTCAGGTCCTTATTCCTATCTCCCTAACCAGCACTGGAGTGCTCCATCTGTGACCTTGCATATGCATATGTCTGTGAGGAATAGCGCATTTTCTACATATGGCATTTGATAAAATTATGCAGAATTTAAAACATTTTCACAAAAGGAAGGCCTGATGCATCTCTATGTATCTATCACTCAGCTGCAACAATTATCAACTCATGGCTAATTTCTTTTTCCTGAATATTGTTTTCCTACTCTTCTCCAGATTTTTAAAGCAAATCCCAGATATAATATCATTTGATCTATAAATATTTCAGTATGTATTTCTAAAAGATAAAAACTCTTCCTTTTGAAAACTTTGCATCAGGAACCAAAGGAGGCTCAATACATTACAATTGGTTAGTATATTTCTTAAATCTCTTTTAGCCTATAGGTTCCCATTCTATTCCTTTTTGTCTTTGACAGTTTTTTATTCTTGAAGAAACTCAGTCATTTGTCTAGTTGTTTCTAACAATTGTTTTGTTCATTGCATTCTTATGATAGTGCCTGACACGTTCCTCTGTCTCCTCTGTAAATTAGAAGTTAGATCTGGAGGTTTGACCAGATTCAGGTTCAATGTAGGGGAGGCCAGACTACGTCATAGGTGGAACCAAGTCCTTCCATCAGAGGGGATGTCATGGCTAGTTGTCTTGTGATGTGAGTAGCCCTTGATGATCATTCTTTATATTTAATTCATTAGAAAATGCAAAATGGGCATAACCTAGTTTTATCATGTCTGTTTTTGTTTGTTAGCTGAAATACTACTGAAAGGAAACTTTTCTTCATCAACTTTCCCTCATCAGTTTGTGTAGGAGAAGTAGAATAAATGCTTGACTCTGTCTTTTTATTAACAGTTTTTAAAAGAATGAGTTGATTTCTGAGGGTAATCAATGAAGTTTTTTAAAAAAGTATTATAGTGAATTCATAGATTTAAACTAATTTAATGTGTTTCAATCAACTGTAGTTACTTTCCTTCATGGTTCTCAAATTGCCCCTTCCTTGGCTAGCAGGAAACTATTCAAGTTGGCTTCTGAGTTCCTTTGACATGACTATAGAAGTCTTATTTTCTGAGAAGTTTGCTAGATATTGTTAAATTCTTATCCCCAGGAGGTTATATCATTTTGCCTTCCCACAAGATTTGCCAGCAGAATGTGATTTTGAAATTAGATTTTTACTAATGTAACTGGTGAGAGATGATATCTCAGTGTAGTTTTAATTTGCTTTTCTCTTATTATGATTCAGGATGAACATCTTTTCATATTGTTAGGAGCCATTTGCATTTTTTCCTATGAACTCTCAGTTCATATCTTTATTATATATTACATTTTATTATACATTATTTATTAAATGAAATTGTTTTGGCCTCTTCTCTATTTTTAGAAGGTCTTCATATATTAAGAATAGTAACCCTTTGTTTACGAATAAATTGCAAACAGTTTTTCCTATTTTGTCATCTGTCTTTTTTCTTTATGGATTTTTTGCCATGCAAAAGTTAAAAAAATTGTGTAATAAAATTTATCAATTTTTATAGTTGCTTCTGGGTTTGAGTCATAGGAAGGTTTTTCCTACTCCAAGGTTATAGAGGAATTCACCCATGTTTTTTTCAAATAATTGTATGGCTTCATTTTTTAATATTTAAATCTCAGATGCATTTGGAATTCATTTTGGAATACAGGTTAACCCATTTATGCCTAGTGTTCCATTACTGGAACGCTAAACATGGGGGAGTTATTTATATCCTACTGCTCAAGGTCATCACCACGGTCTGCTTTTTCACTCATGCAAAAGTTCAAAAAATTGCAACCTCTGGCATAGTAATGAATCCGATCTTATCTTTTTCCATGTGGTTATACAGTTATACTACTTACTAGAAAGTCTACTTTTCCTCTGGTACTTTGAATTGCTGTATTTAGCATACATTAAATGTTCGTACACAGTGGGGTCATTTTTCAGATTTTATTTTCTGTTCATGTGACAATACCAATGAATTTTAATTATGGAGGCTTATGGTAGGATTGAATTCTAACAGGACTACTCTTCCCTTCTCCCTCACCTCAAACCATTGTTCTTAATTTTTAGATTTTTCCTGGTGATTCTTGCTTGTTTGTTTTTACAAATGATTGTGTTTTTTTGTTTTGTTTTGTTTTGTTTTGTTTCTTGAGAGTTTTGCTCATGTCGCCCAGGCAGACATGCAGTGGTGCAATCTCAGCTCACTTCAACCTCTGCCTCCCGGGTTCAAGCGATTCTCCTGCCTCAGCCTCCTGAGTAGCTGGGATTACAGGTGTCTGCCACCATGCCAGGCTAACTTTTTTTTTTTTTTTTTGTATTTTTAGTAGAGACGGGATTTCGTCATGTTGCCCAAGCTGATCTCGAACTCCTGAGCTCAAGTGATCTGCTGACCTCAGCCTCCCAAAGTGCTGGGATTACAGGTGTGAGCCACAGTGCCAGGTCACAAATGAACTTTATATTACACTTGTCTAACTCAAGATAAAAAATATTTGATGATATTTTTTATTGAGATTGCATTACACTTAGAAGATATAAAAAATTGAATCTTTAGGATGGTAAGTTTTCCAATTGAAAAACATGGTATCTTATTTCATTTATTCAAGTCTACTTTTGTTTCTTCCAGGTTGTTTTGTAGTTTTCCTCATATAAGTTTTGGCCTAGGCATTTTATTTTTGCTATAGTAAAATGAGGTTTTCTCTTTCATTAGACTTTGAATTGGGTTTCTTTGTGTATAATAATTTTAATTCTTGCTACTTTACTAAGTTTTCTTATAATTTTGGTAGTGTTTCTATTGACTCTTTGCAATTTTTAAGATTATATTATATGTAAATAGACTTTACCTCTGTCATTTCAATTCTTATTCCTCTAGATTCTTTCTCTTGTCCAATTGCATTAGTTTAAACACAATGTTAAATAGAGGAAGAGATAGTGTTTGTCTTGTCTTGTTCCTGAATTTTGTAGAAACACCTTTGGTTGTTTCCATTTGATAAGATGCTGGATTTGGATTTTTGTCTGTTGGTTTCTTTTGTTTGTCTATAATTCCTTATTTTATCTCCCTTTTCTTTCACTGAATCTATTTTGAAGTAATAGTCATTTACTCCCAATAAAGTCCCATAAGGCAATCAGTGAGCTTATTTTATTCTTCACATATTCTTTCCAACTCCTTCTGTTTTTTAATTGTATCACATGGAAATTGCCACATAGCTTCAACACACTACTTTTCATATTCTTGTGTCTTCTCCCTTGTAACTATAATTTAGTCAGGGATTTACTAATAAATCCACATTTAATATTAAACAATTATTTTCTAATTGTTTGCTACTAAGTATAAAAGTAGAATTACTTTTGTATATCAACCTTGTATCTTACAACCTTGCTAAATTTGTTTGTAAGTTCTAACAGGTGTTTTATAGTTTCCTATAAAATTTTCTATGTAAACAATGTCTATTTCATTGCAGATATTCCCTACCTCTTAATTCATTACAAGCATATTTTCCTTTACCTCACTGAGCATAGTTATACTGTATACAATTGCTTTAAATTCCTTGCCTCAGAATCCTAATATCTGGGTCATCTCAGGGTTGGCATCATATTGATTATTTTTTCCCTTGAGAATGGTTCACATCTTCCTGAGTCTTATTTGTTGAATAATTTTGGATCGTAGCCTGGATACTGTGAATGTTATGTTGTAAAGACTCTGCATTCTGTTGTATTTCTCCAAGGAGTGTTGACAATTTTTTAGCAGACAATTTGTTTTCGCAGACAATTAACTTGATTCAGACTCAGAATGCCAACCATTGTACCTGTGTTAGGTAGTGGTTCAGATCCCTGATCAGTTCTTGAAGTCATAGCAGTCAGCTGCTTTCAGTTTGTTCCATGTATGTGTGATTCAGAGGTCAGTCAGAGACTTGGGCTAGGTCATACATACAATTTGAGATTCTCTTTTTCTTGTTCTCTTCTTTCTGGGGTTTACTCTTATTTCCCAGAAGCGTTGGTTGTCCTGGTTCCTCTGGTTAGAAACATGATGGGTTTCTACCAGAGGGGTAGAATTCTGGGTTTTCTACCAGAATTTAAGCCATTCCGCACCAGTGTTGCTACAAATGTGCTCTCCCTCAGGGTAAAGCCACAATAAACAAGAAACTTGCTCCAGCCTGGCCACTTGCTTCAAATTTCGCTCCCCTCCAAAATATGCCTGCCTTTGTTCAGTCCTCAGAGTTCTCATGTAACTTTTTGTTGTATTTATTTCCTGAGTTTATAGACGCTATTTGGCTTGGCAAGAATTCACTCTTTTATACCAGAAGCAGAACTTCTCTTAGTACAGGTTGAGTATTCCTTATCTGAAATGCTTGGGAGCAGAAGTGTTTCGGATTTTGGATATTTTCAGATTTTGGAATATTTGCATATATATAATGAGATGTCTTGGGGATGGGACCCAAGTCTAAATATGAAATTTATTTCTGTTTCATATATACCTAGCCTGAAAGTAATTTTATACAATATACTTTAATAATTTTGTCCATGAAACAAAGTTCCTGTACCTTGAACTGCTGGAAAGCAAAGGTGTCAGGTGTGGAATTTTCCACTTGTGGTGTCATGTCAGTGTTCAAAAAGTTTCAGATTTTGGAGTATTTTAGATTTTGCATTTTTGGATTAAGGATCCTCAACCTGTAGTTTAAAAAATGTTGAAAGTGTCAAGTTCAAGAGGCTGGAGGAAGTCCAGCCTCTGGAGCAGGCCCAGCTGGGATTAGTTTTGATCCCAATAATCCTTCAACAGTGATTTCTCTACTCCCCTATAGCAAAGCCCGCCTTTTCTGGGTTGAGGCTGACAGTGAGGCTCACTGTTTAATGATGAGTACTTCTCCAAAGGAGAATTTTCTGCCTCTTAGGTTCTGAGCCTCACTATGGCCACTGCTAGCCACCTGGAACTAGATGGAATCAGGACAGTGTCAGATGTCACATCTCCCATCTATGAGCCCGCAGGACTGTGCTCAGCAAGCATCCCAGTCTGCAAAGCAGGTGTAGAGTTGAGATGGCAACATCTCTTTAAATCTCCCATATATGAGATTGCCCTTCAGTCTGACAGTAAGATAACCACCTTGCCTCCAGCAGGGAATATTGTGTCTACAAAAGCAAGGGAAAAGGGACCAAAAACGGAGGTCTGTTTCCTGAATCCTGGGAAATGCAATCACTGGATCTTGTCATGTTTTCTGCCTTTTGTGTAACTTTCACACTAAGTTGTAGTCTCTTTCAAACCCCATTTCTTTCATAAAGCCTTCTGTGATTGTCACTAATCTCATTTAAAAAATCTCTCCAAGAACTGAGTATTTGTGGACTATGTTATCCCCTGTTTTGTCCTCTAATAATTTCATATGTACATGTCCTGTCTTCTCTATCAGTCTGCAATAATTTTTAGGGCTGGATCCCATTTCTTGAACAATTTATCTACCTATCAGGGCCTTACATAGGACATGTTATTAGAGTAGAATTGGTTTGAACTTGAAATCAGGAACACATTTTGACAGCTCAGAGCTCTGGGTTTGCAGTAGAAAAATTTCACGGCAGGTGATCACAGAGCAATTTTATGAGTCGAGGGCTCCAAGTTTGCAATGCAGAATATTAGGAGTAAAGCTTTAAAAGAAATAAGTAATTGATGGACCTGTATATCTGAAGATTTCAATTTAAGTAGAGGGGCTTAAAGTCAAGATGAGGATTATCAAGAAAGTAAACATGGCTATTTCAACAGCTTAGGGATTTAACCAAGTTAAATCCTGGGGCATGATCCTGGCATTTTAATTGAAATTAAAATTTAACATCAATGAAGTAAGAACACAGCACTGAAAAAGAGTGGCACTTTAGTCTCATCCTGTACACGAAATGTCAGCCTGACTTTTTCTCCCGGAAGTTTCTGTGAGACCAAGGAATTTTCTGAGCAGGGTGTCTCCGGATTAGCAAGTGTTACATTAATGTTATTCCAGTCACAAGTGGTTTTTAGACATTCTGTGTCCAACAGTTTGTTTCCTGATCTAACAGGATATACTGTTTAAATTGTCTTGCTGGGAGTGCTATCAGCCTTGTTATGTTCCATAGACCTTTTCTCTTCTTGTGAATAATCCTCACTGATTTCTGCCACCACTGAAGTCCTAGCACTTATCGTCCATGCTGCCTACGGACTCATCAAGTCATAATATCTTGTCTTTGATACCCACCTGGTTCAACTCACTCACCTTACGCATGAGAAGGCCCAGAGTGCTATAGTCAGTTTCCTAAGGTCATGCAGTAATTTGATAGCAAAATTGTGATTAGAATCTGAGTCTTTACAGACTGTTTGGTATGCTTCCACCTCCATGGCACGGCTCACATTTACTATTATAAACATACAATAATAGAAATAATAATAATAAAATAATGCGTTATGTTTGTATAATGCTTTGTACCTCATTTATTACATTATTATTATTTTTTACTTCTATCAAGACAGTACTGATTTGGTTAGAGGGCCAGTTCTTACAATATTTGGTCCCTAGAATTGAGCTCTATTTACAAAAAAGTATTTTAAAAAAAACGGACAAATTGTATTTGTGGTGCACAACATGATGTTTTGAAATATGTCTACATTGTGGAAAGGCTAAATCATAAGCTCTGTTTTTGGGTGGGAGCACTTATTAGGATTTTCCATGGCCTGGACAGACTGTACTGACTCTGTCCTCCTTTCCTTGTTATGCCTCTGTGCTCACCAAGCAACCTTCTGAGGACTCATGTGGTCTTGCAGCTACACTGATAGGAAGGAGGTAAGCTGACTGGAGATTTTGAGTGCATTACTTTGGGCCTCAGAAAGAATAACTCCCTGAGTAAATTAATAAACCAGCATTCTAGTTTCTCAGTCTCTGGAAACTTTGGCTTGTGTGAACTATCCCGAGACTGGTTAATTTGGAGGGGACAGACAGAACTGTGTTTTAGAAGCTGCCCAGCTGAGATCAGATCTTCACTGATGATGGCTCTGCTGGGCCATGACTGTGTTGTAGAGCCTTTCTTAGGAACTGCAAATGGGTCAGCTAATCACAACTTTCCGATGAGCTACTTGATTTCTGGTTCTGTTTGGTACACCCCATTTTATGCAGAGCTAAGGCACTTTCACAGGCTGGGTTTGGTACTCACAAAGCTTGATTACAACATCAGCCCAAAAACAGCCCAAGAGGACCCCCAAGGCATTCTTAGACAGCTGTGAGACAAAGGGGATGCTTGGTTTTTAATTCAGGTGAGGGCAGATTCCAGTTAGAAAAAAATCCTGAAGCCAATGAGACTTTGCTACCATTTATCAAAAAATCTCATTCTCCAGAAATCTCATTCTCACCTATATTTAGGACAGACAGTAAGTGGGCCTGTTACTGTGCCATCAACTCAAACCACCCCAAAAGTCAGAGGCTTAAAACAACAATCATTTATTCTCAGGGACCAGCAGGTGAGCTGGGGCAGCTTTCCTTCAGGCTACAGTGGCAGGGTAGCTCTTCTTCCCGTTCCCTCCTGCTCCTCCTGGGAGTGGTGGGCCAAGCTGGGCATGTTCTTTCCATGGTGGAGTCACAGGGGCAGGCAGGACGGCCCTAATGTGCAAGCACACTTCAAGCCCCTGCTTGCCTGTATCTGCTGCATCCCATGGGCCAAAGCAAGTTACATGGCTGAGCCCAGCTTCTAAGGCCAGGGAAGGTTCCCTGCCTTCTTGTGGGAGGAGCTGCCAGGTTACACAGCAAAGAGTGTGGACACAGGGAGGGCTGGAGGACTAAAGACATTAAGACAAGCAATCCCCAGGGCCAGCTGGCTATTTGGAATTCTTGGTGACAGACTTTTGTTATTCATAGTCCCTGGGAAAGGTTTCTCTATATGATGAGGTCCGTTTAAAAGAATGTGGTAACATTTTGGCAGTTCCTCAAAAGTTAAATGTAGAATTACCATATGATCCAGCAATTCCACTTCTGGGTATATCCCCAAAAGAATGGAAAGCAGAGACTCATATAGACACTAGGACATCAGTGTTCACTACAGCATTATTCACAATAGCCAAAAGGTGGAAACCACCCAAATGTTCATTGAAAGATGATTGGATGAGCAAAATGCGGTATATACATCCAATGGATTAGTGTTCAGTCTTAAAAAGGAGGGAAATTCTGACACATGCTACAACATGAATGAACCTTGAAAACATGGTAAGTGAAATAAATCAGACACAAGGGATATATGTGGGATGACAAATACTGTATGAATCCACTTAACATGAGGTATGTAGAGTAGTCAGATCCATAGAGACAGAAAGTGGAATGGTGGTTACCAGGGGCTGGGGGCAGGGGGAATGGAGTTATGGTTTAATAGGTACAGAGTTTCTGTTGGGGAAGATAGAAAAGTTCTATAGATGGAGGGTGGTGACGGTTGAACAATGTGAATGTACTTAATGCCACGGAATTGTGTCCTTTACAATGATTAAGAGGATGAGTTTTATGTTATGTATATTTTATGTTGGCTTGGTCAGCAGATCTTCGGAGAGACCTGGGGCATCAGATGTGCAGAGCGGGTGTGAAGATCCTGCCATCCACTCTGGTATGAAGGCCTCTGTGTCTCAAAGATGAGGAGAGAAGAAAGCTCAGGTCTGAAATATTTGGATTAAATATGCTTATTAAATTTTTATTTGCAGAATTAAATCCATTTGGCCAGGCTAGAAGCTTGCTCACTTTGTAGAAACTGACTCAAGCTTGTATATGAGAAGTTCTGGGAAATGGGAGGATTCAGGACCTGAGGAGGTAAAATGAGGGCAATTTGGGGGCTAATGAGACTGTGGTCTCTTTTCTCGCCTTTTGTTAAATGGGTAACATAACAGATGCACAGGGGAGGAAGGTGGACCCAATAAAGCCAGCAAAGTAACGATGAAGCCAATATGAGTGCTTAATGACACCTGCAGAGCTTGTCTGGGAATACGCAAGGTTTTGATGACAGAGATGCCCAAACCTTCCTCTTATGATGGTTGGGCTATTAGTATATTTTCTGAGAAGAGAAAGCTAATGGGTACCTCAAAACCTACCAGCTTCTGGTGTAGAAGGAAGTAGGTTCACCTGTCTAAATATATGTGCTTTTCTTTCTTTTCCTTCCCAAATATGCTCTTCAGAAATATGTCAATGACATTGATATCTCAGTGTGCTGAAGGAGGAAGGAAGCGCTTGTCTTTAATCTTGACAACTGAAGAGGACTTCCTTTGTGCTAAGGTTCCGTGCCTTTATTGTTTTCTCTTTTCTCCCTGTTTCTTCTGTCCCCTATCTCCCTGGACTTGGAAAGAGAGAGATTCTAAATGGCTATCTTTCTATATAATAACATTTTTAGGGTATCCACCTGGGAGGACAGGGTTGGCACATGCTGAGGAAGCAGTACATGGTCTGATTAGTTGTACCTGCTTTTAGACCTGCCTTCTAGGACACAGCATGGGCTTGGGATGAGAATATCCTTTTTTTTTTTTTTTTAAGATGATGTGTCACTCTGTCACCTGGGCTGGAGTGCAGTGACCCGATCTTGGCTCACTGTGATTTGTGCCTCCCAGATTCAAGCGATTTTCCTGCCTCAGCCTCCAGAGTAGCTGGGATTACAGGTGCCTACCACTACTCTCAGCTAATTTTTTGGATTTTTAGTAGAGAAGGGGTTTCACCATGTTGGTCAGGCTGGCCTTGAACTCCTGACCTTATGATTCGCCCGCCTTGGCCTCCCAAAGTGCTGGGATTACAGGTGTGAGCCACTTTCTTTCTCTGATGACTCATGTGCTCTTTGCTTGAGAATTCTGGGCCTTGGCAAGTTGGGTACCACTAGGCTCTCTGAATGGACAGACCACCATTGTCTGCATTTCCTGGAGTTGTGGAACTAAATGTTATTTCCTTGGCCTTGGCCTTTTCTTCAAGCAAATACAGCCTCATGAAATTCTGGGTATAACTGGAGTCCCAAGAACCATAGGCCTCGGTGTCTGGCCGTGGTTCCTGAGGGCAGAGCAATTGAAATATTGCAGAGCAGACTCAGCAGCAACCAAATCAAAGCCCCAAGGAGGGCAACTGACAAGGCTGCCTGTGGTCCTAGGTAATGGAAAGCGAAGGGACATTTGGTGAGTCATCACCAGAGCATCCACAGGGCTCGGGCAGAGACTGCTGGGAGCACTGTCTACTGTTTTCCAGGACTCTGTAGTCCAGGACCATCCCTTCCTGATCAATGGCAATGCATTCCTGCTTGTTCTAGTGTGATGCCAAAGATGAACTCTCCCACTTCCCCCTCCTCTTACTCTAAACATCCCACAGGGACAGAATAAAGAATGTTTCAGATCAGTTGTCCTCACAGTGGAGACCTGTCAGAGATCTGTCAGGAATGATGTGTAAACAGGGATGGGAAAATGAAAACCAGAAAAGCCTCAGGTTGGCTGTTAGGCAGGCGTGAGGGCACCTGTGAAAACAGTTCACAGACTGTGATGGTTTTGGAAAACTATGGTTACTTTTTCTAAAATAATCAATATGTGTGGGTTTTAAGGATTAAAATTTGCAGCCTTCCCTGAAACGTAGGGAGGTGGTACTCAGACTTCTGTGTAATTGCAGTGTTAGGAGGCTGCAAAGGAAGTTATCTTCCCTATTTCCTTGTTTTCAGGCGAGACCAACCAAGGCACCTGACTCAGTTCCAGACTATTTTAAAAGAATCTCCATTTAAAAAATTGCTTGGCTTGTTTTTGTAATAATGTTTATTGAATATTTTCTATGCACTACGTTCTTGACAGGCAGCATCTCCTTTAATCCTTGCAATCACCCTGTGAGAAGGGTATTGCTATTATCCACATTATACAGACAAGAAAACTGAATCCCAGAGAGGTTAAATCGTTTGCCCAAACCCACAGGTTGTTTAGTTAGTGGCTGCTCTGGCAGCGAGCCTGGGCGTCTGACTCCAAAGCCTGAGCCTGGGGCACTGCTTGGGAGCCGTTCCTCAGGGTCTCACTTTGGTGTACCTTCTGCAGTTTTGTCTCAGGCCACCATAACAAAGTGCCACAGATTGGGTGGCTCAGAAGACTGAAATTTATTTTCTCACAATTCTGGAGACTAGATGTCTGAAATCAAGGTACCGACAAGGTTGGTTGCCTGACTTTGCTGGCAAGCTGTTCTTAGACTTTCAGCCTCCACGGCTGTAAGAAATAAATTTCTGTTGTTTATAAGCCACCCAGAACATGGTACTTTGTTATAGCAGCCTGAACTGACTAAGGCGATAACCATTTATAGGTCCCCTGGAAGGGACATGGAGTGGAGAGGAGATACCAGTGTTGGAGCCCTGTCCCCATTCCTGTGGGCTTATGCTGGTCTGGGCCCTTAGATTTTATTCTCTCAGAGATTCTTATGAATTAGTAAATATGGTTTTTCTTTCCCATTATAGGGTGGTTGTCTTTCTTGCATAGAGGAGAGGGGATGGGTGTATATGATCTTGGCTGCTCCTAGACCTTAATTAGCCTGAGACTTTTCCAGGGTAACCCATCTGTTGAAGTCAGAGTTTTCCATTTCAGAATTTTATCTCTTTCCAAGGTACAGCCAGAACCCTAGGAAGGGTTTGACTCTATTACAATATACTCGACTTGCAATTGTAACTAAAAATGATGGTGATGAATTGCAGACAGAGCAAGCAAGTGAGCGAGTGAGCATGCAGGAGTGAGCAAGCAGCATCTGTTGAATGGTGAACCCCAAGAGTTCAATTACCCCAGTTCTCGCTGCAGAAGGTAACCATGGAAACCTCATAATCCAAAGCATCACCAGTCTCCAAGCAAAATACACACACACGCGCGCGCGCGCACGCACACACACACACACACACACACACACACATGCACGCATGCCTCAAGAGGGCAGTATGTATGTATGAGTATGGGTGCACGTGCCTGTGTTTCAGTTGTGGTGTATGAGGGGTATGTTTGTGTGATACCTTGACAGTTTGTGTTGTGTGTATATCACATGGAATTAGTATGGGCGTTTGCTGCCATGCTTTCCGGTTCTGTTCTCAGAGGTGGTGAAAGAGTGCAGATTTGTCCCAGTGTTTGGGTGTTGCACTCAAAGATGGTTAGAACTTGGGAGAGGACGTGCAACCTCAATTTAGTGGAGGGTAATGTGGTGGCAGGGTTTGGGCATATAGGAAGGTTTTTAACTTATTTTTTTTCCCATGTCAGGTTTCTATTGCACAAAAGTGTACAGGATTGAATATTTTACCAGTTGGGAGGTATATTCCTGTGGAATAGGGCAACTCAGTGTGGATCCATATCGAACTTCTCAAACAATCTAATGTGGATGTAAATCCAGGTTTGGGGGTATTATTTTTACAAAGCAGTGTCTTTTTTCAGGGTATGTGCTGGTCTTTTTGTATTTTTTTTTTTTCTTTTCTAGCTTTCTGCTTTAAACCTCATCCTTTTTTCTTAAGCTTGGGGCTAGCTGCCTATTGCATGAGGGATATGTGAATGTTGCACTTGGTGAGGGAGTGGTAGGGACAACTCATGAATGTCTGCTAATGAAATATGTCACTCAGTATGTGCACAATATCAAGAAGACTGTGTGTCACTTGGCAGATCTTTGAGTGTAAGGCAGCTCCGTCTGGATTAAGAATGATCTGTTGAAGCGGGGGTAGCTGTATGAAGACTGGGGCTTCAGACAGGCATTCCTAGGTTTCTGAGTGATGAATGGGGGCCACACACCATGCGAAACCTGGCCCTGTGTTAGAGGCTGTCTCAACTTAATGGTAGCTCTGTGCACACAAGTATAAGGGCTGTGTGTTTGTGTGTTTACCAGCTCTGTTTCTCCTGCTTTGTGTGATGTATGAATGAAAGAGAATTCATTAGGAGGCATTGGGAAGAAACCCTGTCTTTCGAATTCTTGCCTTTCATTCACATTTATAGCTGAGGGTTTTTAAAATATAGAGGTCTTATTTGTCCATCAAAAGACAACTACCAAAAGAATATTTTCTTTTCTGTTTTTAAAGGAAGCTGCTTCCTGGATGACAGAAATCCACATTGGCACCTCCCAGCAGGGGCTTGAGACACTGCCCACATGGCCCATGTGCCTCTGGTAGCACCATCCCAGCCTCTGTCTGCTCCCAGAAAGAAAGGGCCAGGCTAAAAGGCTGGGAGACATTGGATGTTAGGCAGTTGCTGGTAGCTCTGACACCATGAAAGGAACTTCTAGTACTGGATGCATAAAGTGACCTTCTGAGCTTGCCCAAAGGGCACCAGGGCAACCCCAGAGATGGGCTGAAGAGAACCACCCACTTGGCATTGATCACTTTCCCCATTCCTGCTGCTGCCCATCCTCATGTCCTTCAGGGTTTTCCCTGAATGTCTGAAAGATACCCTTGCTCTTGGCCCTCCGCCTCCTCAAAACAGTCTAGGGAGGAGGAGGTCTCCTTCCCTCCCTCCGCTGTAGTACAGGGGGAGGCTCCCACCCGGGCTTCCTACCCTGTGCTCCTTCCAGGGCATGTCTTGAGTCTTTAACAAGCAATGATTCAGAAACCTGCGGCTTCAGTTTATTTATACTTTCATTCAGCTACTTTTTAAGTTCATTCCAAATGGTAGATTCTGGAGATATGGCAATGAAGAAGGTACTCTTTTTGCCCTTAGTGAGCTCACACGCTAGTCAAAGTGCCAACAAATAAAAAGGCAGTTATAGTACTATACAGTGAGATAAGATCCAATAGGGGTTAACCCAGGACACTATGGGAGCTTCTAAGAGGGGCACTAGCCCTGTTTTGGGGAGCAGGGAGGTTTATTAGAAGAGCTAATGTCTGATGAGTAACCTAAAGGATGAAGGGGAATTATCTGGGTAAAGGGAGGTGATGGGGTGCTTTCCAACAAGGGGGAATGAAGTATTTGTTAGAAACATAACTAATTCACAGGTGAAGCCTCATGGCAAATGGTATTTATGAGAGAGAAAAAACGAGGGGTTCAGGGGGAGAGAGAGAGAGATGGAGAAGTACAGGAAGCAAACAAACACGCAGAGAGAGGAAGAGACAGAGACAGCTGGGCGGAGAGGAAAAGCTGGGTGGTCGGGAGATGGCGAGACAGAGAGGACCACAGAATCATGCATTGTTAGGGCCAGAGGGAACCAGAGCAGACATCCATAAGCCCCTCATTTTAAAGATAAGAAAACAGAGGCAAAGAAAGGCTAAATAATTCGCCAGAGTCCCAAAGGTGTTTAGTTGGAATGCTGAGTGAGGAAACTAGATCTCCAGCTTCCAGTGGGTTGAAGAGAGAGGAGACAGAGGGAGACACGTGGAGAGAGAGTGAAGTCAGAGATGGAGGGAAGAAAGCTAGGTAAAAGCACAGTTGGCTGAGATTCACTGGCGTCTCACTGTCAGGATTATGGTGCGGAGTGAAAGCAGGGAAAGTTTAGATGACATCTCAGCTGGGTTTCTTTCTTTGCCTTTCCCCTCTATCTTTTCCTCTTTCTCGCTTTCTCTTTCCCTTTCCAACCACATCTTGCCTACAACTAGATGTCAGGGAACTGGTTGCCATGGCTACTAAATGGCATTCATGCAAGCTGAATTATTAAACCAGGGTCTTTTCTTTGAAGCCCTGGTCCCAGTATGAAGTCCCATTAGGGGGCGTCATGTGGGGCATAGGTCTGGGCCAGGGTGCTTTCTTGTGGGTCTGACTGAAAACTGAGAGGACAGGGAGTGTGTCTTGGGCACTGGGCTCTTTGCCTTGCTAGATGTATAGAGGTCTGGGGGTGGGGGGAGGTGCACCAGCACCGTTGGAGGGATGGAGGGAGACAGGCCCTGTGTGCTGCTGAGAAGAATTCCTGCATCCCAGCCTAGTTCCCCTACCTCCTCTGACTAGAGCAGCAGCCACGACTCATTCAAATGGGACAAGAACCAAAACCAATATTTTTGTTATGTCTGAAAGGACACCATATTGTTCTAAGTAGTTGTTACTTGTAGCCAGGGAAGGAAGAAATAACAGGGCAGGTATGTCCCAGGGGGTCATACTTGGGTGTCTGGCATTGAGCCCCGTATGTGGATAGGAAAAGGGAATGGGTTGGGGGATCATCTTATTGGTAAGCAACCTATGCTCCCAATTGTATGAATGGGTTGTCAGAGACAGTCTTGTTTGTTTGTGGGTACAATTGTTGTTTGTTTTGATGGTGGAGGACGCTCTGCTCTTTAGGAGATTCCAAGCCAGGAAAACCATCAACCGTCTGGTATCCTAGCTCTTTAAACTTTTTCATTAAAAAAAAAGAAACCCACACATTGTAGAGTGAATGCTCCTGCTACGGGCTGAGGGGAGAAGGCCTGGGTGGCTGCTGACTGCCCTGTGTGTGTGTGTGTGTGTGTGTGTTGGGGTAGTGGTGGGGGCATGAAGAGTATATTTTGGGGTTCATGGAGTCATTCTCCTTCCCCCTGATCTCCAACAGATTCTGAGGTAATTTCTTAAAGTAGGGAAAATCTCTTCCTCTCCTTCCCCATGTTGCGCTTCTGACCTGGGGGTTCGAATCCTAGGGCCAGGCTCTTCTCAAGGGCTCAAGAGAGGCCCCCACTGCATTCTTATGCTTGAACAGAAAAACCAAACAAACAACCTTTTGATATGGGAAACCAGACCTTCCAGACTGTTCTAAAAATCTGTCAGCCTCTGAAAAAACTGAGGTGTGCCCTAATTTTTTTCCTAATGCCCTGCCAGAACATTGTTTTTTCTTTTTAACATCAGGTTAAAGCCCAGGTTTTGAAAGTCTGATTCATAGACTCAATTCTTTTCAGGTTGGTGAGAATTTTCGGGATTTACCTGGCCCCGGGGCCAACATCCTGGTTCCTCACAGCATGAACCTCTCAAGCAGACCTTCTGGGGGTAAACTGGGAACTAGCCAAGGAGGATACATAGCCACTCCTTTTCCTGCCACAGCTAAGAGGAAAGGTGAGAGGAGCTGTTGGCATGGTGGCTATTTATTTCCCTTTAGTGCACGTTTTCACTGTGTGCCAGGCTCTGCCCTCAGCCATGGAAACTCATGGTCAAGTAGAAGGGCCAGCTGTCGTCATTCAGCCCTGGCCATCCTCAAGCAAGGCCTTCTGAGGACTTGACGCACCTGGGTCAAGGCTAAGCCAAAGCAATAAGAGTGGAGAGAAAGAGAACGCTCCTCTTTCTCTCCCTCCTCCTTCCCTGCGGCTCCCTTCTCTTGTCCATTCCAATCCCACTGCCTTCTCTTCTCTCTTTTTCAGGAGCCCCTCTCTTCTCTGACTCTGAGCTCCTGGAGGAGAGGAGGCAGTTGTTTATAAAGCCACCTGCCAAAACCTCCCTAGGGACCCTGCTGGGATGTGTAAAGATGGGTGGGTGGGATGGAGAGTCATCACCTGCAGGGTTCTGGGAGACATTTCTGTTATTTTTGAGGGAAAGGTATGCAGAGAGCCAGAGAAATGGGGGAGAAAATACCCTAGAGGGATTCAGGTCTTGGAAGCCTTGGAAACACCAGTTTGACTCAGTTTTGGGGCTGTTGATTTTTTGTGCTCCTTAACTGCCCACAGGAAACAGGGTCTCCGTTAGAGCCCTCAGCTAGCCCCCGGAGACCTTCAGAGAGCCTCTGGATCAGTCCACAGGCAGTGAACAGGCTCTGCATCAGGCTGGGGCTTCCCCTGGGAAGCGTCTGGCTCAGGGTCTGGTCGCCCACACCCCTCCTTCCCCCTTAACTTGATCCTTGAAGCCCCCAGTTCGCTTGTTTCTTTTTAGATGTAGTTATGCTCTCCCTCTCCCTGCCCAGTAAGGCCAGCGGCCAGGACCCTGGCGAGGTCCACAGCGGGAGCCCAGGAAGGGGCCATCCCACCCACAAACGAGAATCGGGTACTCCAGTGGAAATCGCCCGCGGAAGTTTGAGGTTACTGAACTTTTCCACAGAAATCCTGACCTAAATTTCTTGACCTCAGGCGGTTTACAACACAAACCCCCACCTAAATGAAGCCTCGCGGCGTCCCCCCGCCGCCCCCAGCCCCGGGTGTATGCGCGCTCACGCCGGCGTTCCCCTCCCACCCTCCCGCCGCTCCCTCGCCGCCTCGCGCGTGCCGCCCGTGTCTGGACAGCGATTTCTTCTGCTGTTTGGATACAGCTCTCTTCCCTCCTCCTTTGTTAGTCCCCGGTCTGCCGTCTCTGGAGGGGGCATGTATGCGAGTTCTTTTTCTGATTGCCAGAAATTTCTTTTCCACTGTGTGAGGAGACTGATTTTTTTTTTAATTGTCTCTCTTCTCTTTTATTAATTTTGTTCTCTGTTTCTGGCCCTCACCTCCGCCTGCCTTCCTTCCCCATTCTTTCTGTGGATTCCTCCTTCTTCCCCCTTCAATTTCACCATCTCTCCTCCCCCGTCTTCGCCCTCCCACCCCCACCCCTTTCCTCTTTTAAAATAATTCAGTGATGTCTCGGGAATACTAGCACACCCTCTTCATTCAGCTGAGCGCGGGACTCTACATTAATTCAAGGTAAGCCCTGGGTTTTTACTGCCGGAGATGTGTCTGTCTTGCGCCCCGCATCCACTGCCTGCGGGGCTGCGCTGCATTCCCCGGTGGCGCCACCGGTCTCGGTCTCGCCCCGGCGCTGCTACCTGTTGGGGGGATGCATGGACCTTGGAGATCCGTACTTGGCCCTAAGCTTCTCGGAATCTCCTCTGCACGCGCTGCCTGTTCTTCCTCTGCACGCGCTGTCCGTTCCTTTGCAACTTCCGTGAGAATTGTCCTGGCGTGGGAAAGCCCGCGCGCCCTTTGGCGCTTAGGGTGTGCATGTTGCGCCCCTTGCCGCGGCGCTCAGGGCAGCATCCCGCTGAAGGATGCAGGGTTCTCACCGTGTGAGGGGGGCTTACGCGGAGCCAGGCTCCGAGCAGGTAGCAGGCGCGAGCCGCTGGGTTTTTGCAAGCCTTGGGGGCCTCCGGCCGCCCTTCCATGCCTCCGGGCGCGGGCGGCTCAGCAGGTCCTCGGCATCGGGAAGTTTGTGCGGGGATCGCTGGAGTGAAGGGCGCGCGGCCCAGGGGCTGAGCTTGCAGCGAAGTTTCCGTGAAGGAAGCTGCATGTGCCTTTGGAAGCGACTCGGGACTGCTGTAGGGTAGGCTGGGTGTCTTAGGGAGTTGCGGGTCAGAGCGAGTGTTGTGGGTCCTTTCCTGGGACAGGACTGGGAATTGGGGCTCCAGGTAGGGGATGAAAGAGAACAGAGGAAGCCAGGCTGCGTAGGGTGACTTGCTTTTTGATTGGGCTTGAGTCTCCTTGTGCGAGGGTGGTTGTGCGTCCTTTCCCAGGGATGGAACATCCAGTTTTCTGTGCTTTTTTGCTTCGTGCCCATGTCCTGGAGAGAATGATGGGGGACACTAACCCACCGACGTCTCCCTTGAGATCGCGGCTTCCTCCTTGCGCAGGGGTCTGAGGTCACTTGCTGCAATCGTTATCTGTGAGTCTGGCTGCTCAGAGCAGGTGATTCAGGCTGTGGGTGCGTGCCGAGATCTGGGGGCTCGTGCCGAGATCTGGTTCACCGTGTTGGAACATCGATTCGTACTTATTCTTGGCCGAGAATCACACCGTGTCATAGAAACATCATCCTCAGAGGAAAGGCTGGGAGTCAGGATAGCTTAATCCACAGAGCAGGCTGAACCCAGAGAAGTGTATTCATGCAAGGAAAGGATGTTTCTGATGCTTAAATAAGAGCATTACTTTATCTCCACTGAGGTCAGAACCAGCGGAAAAGGGGCTTTCTCTCCTGGGGTTGGGAAAAAACTTCCCATTTGCAATTCCAAGATAAATTACTAATGGGAAAATTTAGAACTTCCCCTGCAAATACATGGGTCTTGTAGGATGGTGCAGCGATTTCTACCATCTAAGATAAGATGACCGTTTCTTGTTTGATTCCATTCTACTGTTCTCTCACATGCTAAGTTTCTGACCAGCTAAGAAGCTTTTTACCACTTTGTAGTATAGTGTAATCATATCATTTATGATTGACTGCATAGGGTGCAGATTGTCCAAGCTGGGACATTTCTGAGAGTAGACAGAGATGTTGGTAATAATTACACATGGCCAATGAAGACTCCCATACAGATAGAGATAAATGATTGCCCTAAGAGTGACTGTATTTATGCTAGGTTAGAGGTAGGGAGAATTCAAAAGGCAACATGCGTTGGTTTCATGTCATTTGGATCTTGCCTCATTCTTCCTGACTCATATTTCGAATGGACTTTATTTCAGTTCCCTCTGAAAATCCAGCTCTCAAATACAAATCTCTTTCCTGTGATGAACACCTTTTTCTCCAATTACATGAGTCCCTCTGAAATGCCCATTCCCGGAGTAGAGCTTCATGCTGTAACTCTGCAGGGATGACAAATTGAGAGTGATTTACATGGAGTTGTTTCTATTCCTTGGTCTTCTTGATTGTATTTACGAGTCTGAGGCTCCCAGGGGGCTGTCCTTCTGCCAGGAATTGTGAGTGTTGTGATGATGGTAGCATGATATACAGTGATCCACACAGTCACATGGTTGAGCTATTGGATAATCGCTGTCACAGCTCCTCCACTCCTTGAAGGCTAGGATGTGTGTGTTGGGTGTGAGAAGAAGAAAGAGGAAAAAAATCCTACATGTCTGGATTTCAAACTGAGAAACTCATGTTCAAGAAGCATCCCATTGTGAAGAAATGTCTGTTTTTTACTTCCTTGCTTGTGTGAGGGAGTGATGAGGATTCTTACGGATGTGTCAGTCACACCTCCATCCCCCTTGCAGCCTATAAATCTGCCAGACAGCTAAGTCCCCACAGGGCCTCAAAAAGTGCAGTTACCATTGATTGACTACTTATTGCTATATTTTCCAAATATTATACCAAGCAGCTTCCAGACATTTTCATAATTAATTGTTAACCAATCCTATTAAGTAGGTATCTCCATTTTATAGATGAGGAAACTGATACTCAGAAAAGTTAATTAACTTTCTCAAGTTCACCCAGCTAGTAAGAGGCAGAGCTGGGATTTGAACCCAGGCTAGCTGACTCCCTGCACACAAGGTTGACCCTTTGTGCTGAAGTTGATGGCATCTGACTCACAGAGTTAGTCCCAGCTGCTCAGCCTGGGGAGTGATGGCTGGTTCCAGAGTGGGGTAGATTGGCCAGTCTGCTTGGTCATCCTGCCTGGTCCTTAACTCATGTTGCCTCTGTTTTTTCTGTCAGCAATGTCCTTGCCTGGTGTCCATCTTAGTGCATTTTGCTTTGCCATAAAGGAATACCTGAGGCTGGATAATTTATATATAAAAAAGAGGTTTATTTGGGTTACGGCTCAGCAGGCTGTACAAGAAGCATGGTGCCAACATCTGTTTCTGGTGAAGGCTTCAGGAAGCTTTCACTCTTGGTGGAAAGGGAAGGAGAGCTGGTGTGTGCAGATCACATGATGAGAGAGAAGCAAGAGAGAGAGGAGGGAGGTGCCAGGCTCTTTCTAACAACCAGATCTTGTGGCAATTAATAGAAAGAGAATGGATTCATTACCTTGAGGGTGGTGCCAAGCCGTTCATAAGGGATCTGCCCCCATGACCCAAACACCTCTCACTAGGTCCCCACCTCCAACACTGGGGGTCACATTTCGGCACGAAATTTGGAAGGGATGAACAACCAAACTTCGTGTGTCTTCCACTTTTTGCCTGGCAACCTAGATCTTACCAGAGGGATCTCACCTCTGGATTCCAGTCCAGTGTGCTCACGAATCCTACCTGGGGTGGTGAAATTGTCTAACGGAAAGGCAGAGCACATGTCACCCTCTGATTTTCAGGGTTTGTCTGCACCTTACTTATTGATGCCTGCTTCTCTCAGGATCATAGGTGAATCCAGTTGTCTGAGAGACTGACCATGGCCTAGGTTGGAAAGGGCCTTCCCATGCCTTGGCTTCCCCAGAAGTAGTTCTGTAGACTAGTAGGGGAACCAGACCATCCCTAGTTGATAGCGTGTTGGTTGGGTCCCTTAGATCCTCTCTATCATAAAGGCAAAAATAGAGGCTTATGTGGATAATTCTAGATATTGTCATTCCCACTTACCCTGCAGCACAATAATTTACCAGACCAAGAACAGCATGGCTCGGGGGAAAGGAGGCAGGATGGTGATTGGGTCAGGGTGGGGAGTTAAAGAGTACCGTGTGGGAGACTTCATTTCTACCCAACTCAGCCTCTCTAAGAAGCCATGTCAGCTTGCGCAAGTCACTAACCTAGTTGGGCCTCATTTAACTTGTCTGAAAATGAAGGTTGGGAAGATACCTTGCAGATATTTTCTAGCTTCAGCAGTCCCACAATTCAGGGTGGCTTTCTGCTCTGTGCTCTGTAAGTCTGAGGCAGAGCCACGCCTTTTCTCTTCCCCTCTATTGGCAGAGTGTAGGCAGGACAGATGGGGCTGATGGACAGGAGTTAGATGGAGGGCCATGGAAGAAACCTTCTGGGTGGAGTTGCAACTGCCCTTGGTCTCCTGTAGGCAGGCCTCAGCCCGGTTCTGGTCTGAAAAACTTGGGTAGCTCAGCTGGTCAGGGATGAGTAGGTGAGATGCTGGCATATATTACTTTGCATCCCCAACAAGTGAGGGAGAATTGGGAAAAGCAGGAAATACAATACTATACTAACAACCATCTACAATATGCCCTGAATGATTATCTGAGCAGTGGGGGAAAGGGGTGGGGGTGAGAGGTAGGACAGTGGGAGAAGGAGAGACATGGTCTTTGTCCTCCTGGTGCTGACAGTGTGGGGAGAGCCTGGAACTAGGCCATTGGACCAAGTATACATGTTACAAACTATAAAGCCATTCAGAACCAAAAACCCCTTGCAAAACTATTTTTACAAACGGTTGTAACAAATGGTTACAGTTGTTTATATGCAAATCAAGTACCTTCCTGGCAGAAGCAAAGATGTGTGGTACCTTTCTCATTGTAACCTGGAAAACTAATGTTATGAATGTCATCCTCATCCCTGACATGAGGATTCAAGAAGGTTCTATTGTCTGCAATACATGCATGGACTTGGGGGAAGTACACTGAATGAGGTTCTAGAATGGGGCTCCCCCAAGGACAGGCCTTCCCATTTATGTTCATGTGGTATTGCTTTGGAAGATTCAGTCTGAATCACAGGGCCTTTGTAACTATGTGGACGGCAGTTGAAAAATAAAATTTCCTCCATAAACACTAGTCTGGGATTGGGGTGAAGGGAGAATGCTCTAGATTCTCAGTATAGGATTAGTAGTGACAGCAGCAGCTGAATGGGGCTGAGGGAGGGCACAGCCCCTGGGAGCACCAGGATGAAGGTATGATGCTGTCTTGGGCACAGCTGCCTATGGCATGGGAGTGCATCTATCCCTGTGAGTTTTCATATAATTTCTAACCTGGGTAAAAAAAAATCTAGGGCTGCACTTATGGACACACCTCTTATTGATGAAAATATCACTGTAGTTGCAAAAATGCAACTTGATATCAAAGTACTTCTCTGTGCCTTGCTGTCTTGCAGAGGGTATCTTGTATATGCCTCTCTTAAGTGCCTTTTGGGGTTCCTTCCCCTTTCTCATGAACCAAATGTGTACATGTGCTTTTCCCAGATGGAATGAGAAAATAAAGATGAAAATGACATGCATGGTTCTTTCTCTTAAGTGATTGGTTTCTAGCTCTAAGTTCAGTACTTTAAGAAAGTATTTCTTTTATCAAATTATATATTCTCTGACTCTGGCATAGTGGATCTGGTCTTGTTCCAATGCATACTAGCTATACGACCATGTGAAAAGCACTTAAACCTGCTAGGTCTCCATTTATTAATACACAGGCACAGAACTGTCTTTCAGAGAAGGGGACTTGGAGCCAATGGTCACTTGAGGCCCCTTCCTATGTTAAAATCATTGACTGTCAAATGATTCTGTATTCCTTCCCTTCTCTCTCTTCTTTTACTATCTGTCTCCCCCTCTTACCCTTGACTAGTCATACAATAGGATTTTTTTTTGTTTGCTATATTTACTGAATAGGAATTTTATTCTTTGTTCTTAATTTAAAAAGCTATGAGGAACATTTTACATTTCTGCTTCTGAAAAGAATGTAAATTGAGTTACTCTTGACTTATTTAGTCCTAGATTGATGTTTTCTTGAAAGTAATGATCCTAAATACAAAAAAGTTCCATCCTTTCCTTAGTGAGGGGATTCATAATGACAGGTGAACACACATCCAACTTCCACCTTCTTTTGTTGTTGGATCTCAGAATCTGGGTTAATGAGCTGTTCAGTGCTGAAGTCTGAGAGTCCTAGGTTCATCCAGGCAAGGAAAGCCAGCCTTCCAACCTCAGAACCTGAGCCCTGGTCCAGAGCGGCTCCCATGGTGACTGGAGAGGAAGGAACCTGGGCTTGGGGGGCAAAGCTGCTGATGTGAGCTCAGTTCTGTCACTGGGTAAAAAATCACTTCAGTTCTCTCTGCTTTCCCCTTCCTTTCTTCTACTCTCCTTTCCCCCTTCCCTCTTTCTGAAAATGTGTCCTGAGTGCCTGTTCGGGGCTAGGCACTGACTTGGACACTGGGAATACAGCAATGAACAAGACAGCCAAATATCCTACTGTTTCAGAATTTATATTCTATTGTAGGAAGAGAGAAACCATACATAGATAAGTAGATTGTTAAAAAAAAAAAAAAAAAATCAGACCGTAAAAGAATAGCATTCAGATAATTAATAGAGGGTGATGTGGCAGTGACAGGGTCGCACTTTGGATTGTGACATCAGGGAAGGCTTCTGAGGCGGTGTGATATTTAAGCTGAAGATCAGAATGGGAAAAATGAAATAGGATCTGTATCACCGATTCTCTATGGCTATTTTGAGGAATAAGTTAAATTGTATGCAAAAGTGTTCGAGACTATGAAATGAATGCAGCACATTTTATATCTCACTGGGCAAAATTCTTTGAGGTGGAGCATCGTGATTAATTAATATTTACAGTTTCAGTACCTAGCATAGTAATGAATGTAGGATGAATTAAATTATAAATGTAAATCAGGAGTTCAGAGGAAATGTTTAAGAGATAAATTAGATGATGCCTAGGACAGGCCTTTGTGGAAAGAAGATCCTGTTCCTTCTGCTCTTGCCACTACTAGGCTTTCCTGGAGATTTGCATCCATGAAGCCCTGGGAGAGCAGAGGTTCCCTGGGTTTAGAGGGATGGAGGGGGACAGACAATACTGAGGGAGTAGAGTTCCTGAGTAAGTTCCAGGTTGCTTTTCTTGCTTTTTGGGGTCTTCTTAACCCAGAGCAGACAGAGATTAGATGCCCAGGCCTCCTTCCATCTCCTGCATCTGGGAGGGTGGCTGTTTTTCCCATGCTGTACAGGATGCAGACTTCGTAGCCTTTGCCTTCCTCCAGTGCTGCCACAGCTCTCTCTTCTCTCCAGCCCCGGGCGGAGCTCATCGTGCTCAGAGGGGCCCTCAGTCCACTCCATGGACTGCTGACTGAGACTTTGCAGACCTGCTCACCTTTTCCCTGTTACCTGCCTGCCCAAAGGGTTGACTCAACACAGCCCACCTCCTGCACCCAAAGCTGTGAGTCACAGTTGTTCAAACATGGAGGTGTGAATCACTCAACTTCTAGCCTTTGAGATGTCTTGGGTGACAACTGAGGGAGAAGGCTTTGTGTGTGTCCCTGCCCCTCACTTCCCTTTGGGTTTATCATGCTTCCTGCACTTAGACCCTAGAGCTCAGACCTCATGGCCCTTCCCCAGGGCCACAAGACCAATCTAGGGGTACATGGAGGGTTTATTCACTCACACAGGAGGGGTCCTTAGGAAGAACATCCTGTCTCAATTTGTGGTTTCTGGACCAGCCACATAGCACCCTTGAGAATTTCTTAGGCATTCAGATTCTCATGCCCAGTCCCAGACATCTTGAATCAGAAATTCTGGGGGCAGGGCCAAGCCCTCCAGGGGAGTCTCATGCACATTAGTTTGGGAATCCCTGTTAGAAGGATAGCTGAATGTAGAGCATCCAGCATGTGCCAGAAACTAGTTGTATTGTATGTACACCTCTTTGAGTTACAGGAATTGTCAGTCTTGTTCTATAAATGAGCAGAAAGGCCTGCAGAACCCGAGATCGTAGTAGGTGGTAGATCCCGAGTTTGACTCCAGTCTTGACTTCGAAGTCAGAATTATTGTGAAGTTTGGACCCCTAATTAAAATGCAAATATTTCGATGGCATCTGTTACTAATCAGTAACATCTTAGTGCTCTTAGTGCTAATTCCTGTCCTGGCCATTCACAATAGACTGCTGAGAGGAGAGCGGAACAGCCCTGAGAAGGAGGCCTGGATACCTTGTGGTGTCTCATGGGTGCTCCCACTGCTTGGCAGTTTCTTCTCTGGTTAACTCTGGCTGAGTTCCTTTTCCAGATGGGACTGAGTGACTGATCCTTAAACACAGGTGCTTCCCAGTCCACCCTGGCCCTTTCAGCTATTTATGGTCCACACATCCCTCAATTTGCCTTGGCCGTCGCTCATATGCTGGTGACTTCCAAATTTCTGTTCCAAACTAGGATTCTCTTTTGAGTTTCAGAATTTCTCTCCAACTGAATACTAGATGTTTATACTTCAACACCTCATAGTGTCTCAAACTCACCTTGTCTAAAACCTAATGCATCTTTGTTTCCCAAATCTTGTCCTCCTCTCATATAGCCTCTTTCAGCAAATGGTACCACCCTCCATCCTGTTGCCCAAGACAGAAATCTGTGACAGAGTCATTTGTGACTCTTCTTCCTCCCTTTTGCCCTGACGTTCATCAACTGACCTGCCCTCGCCCACCCCACAGGGGCCTGGCTCACAGTTGCTTATCCTGATTCCTTGATCCCTTTGGGCTGTCCTGGGTTCTTCTCTTTTGCACTCCCTTGGCATCCCGTGCTTACCTCTGACACTGTGCTTCTTAGGTAGTGTTGTAATCGTCAGCCTCCCGTATGCTGAGATCCTTGACGGCGAGGATTGTGTCTTTTATCTATGTGTCTCCAATGCTTCGCCCTTAGTAGGTGACTGATAAGTTTACTGATTATATAAACAAGTAAAGAAGCTACCCTGGAACCTTTGGCAAATCCTGATTCTCCTTCCCTTTGTTGCAATACAATCTCCCCTATGATGGGGTCACTGTGCTCACCAACTGTGACTTTGACAAGGTCCTTATCAGTTGACTTTGAAGTGACAGTGAGTACCCACCAACTCCTCTCAGAGAAAGCAGGGAGTTGACTGAAGGCGGTAATACTACGGAGTGTGTATGTGGTATATATATCTGTGTAGAAAGTGTTGCCATGAAGCTGAAGTGGAAGAATCCAGGCAGATTTCATATTCCTGCCAACTTTATGTCCAACAATTTGTAATTTATAGAAAATCAAAGAAGAGTTTTCTCTGATCTCCCCAATCCCCATCTTTCCCCCCAGGGTAAAGACTGTATTTCAATTATCACTGTTTACCCACAGCTCCTCAATATGTTGTCTAGAACACAGTTAAGTGCTAAATAAATGTTCAGAAAGAGCTTTGACTAATGGCAAGAACTCTAGGAAAAGTTCTGGGTTGGGAGAATGAGGGCAGGACCTACAGATCCATGATCAGACCAGCTGAGTCCCATGACTTTGAATACCATCTTTATGCCCTACACTCCTGTAGCAGTTAGCTTTTGCTGCATAATAAATCACCTCTGATCTCAGAGGCCTAAAACAACAATTAGCATTTCTCATAATTCTGTCGGTTAGCTGGTGGTTCCTTTGTCCTAGGCTGGCCTGGCTGGAGTTGGATGGTCTGGTTTGGCCTCACTGACATCTATGGGTCATCAGCTGAGGCACGGGCAGGGGGACAGCTGGGATGCTGGAACCTCTCTCTCCACAGTTTCACGTCCTCAGAGAGACCAGCCCAGGTGTCTTCACATAGTTGCAGAAGGTTTCAGAAGTAAATGTCTTTGTTTGAGCTGCTGTAACACAATACCATAGGTTGGGTGGCTCATAAACAGCAGAAATGTAATGTTCAAGGTTCTGGAGGCTGGGAAGTCTGATATCAAGGCGCTGGCAGATTTGGTCGTGGTGAGGGCCTGTTTCCTGGTTCATAGGTGGTGCTTCTCACTGTGTCCTCACAAGGTGGAAAGGTAAGGAGCTCTCTGGGGCCTCTTTTGTAAGGGCACTAATCCCATTCATGAGGTCTCCACCCTCATGACCTAATCACCTCCTAAAGGCCCCACCTTCTAATACCATCACAATGGTGAATAGCTTTCAACATATGAATTTGGGGAGGATACAAACATTCAGACCACAGCAAGGAGAGAGGGCAAGCCCCAGTGAGCAAGACTTTTTCCGTTCTCTGCTTGTGTCACATTTCCTATTGTTCCATTGCCTAAAACAAGTCACATGGCCACGCTAGACTCAGTATAGGAAGGGACTACGCAAGGCATGGACATTGGAAAATGTGAACAAATTGGGATTTGTGTTAGCTTGGATCCTCTGAGAAGTAGCCACCAAGATGGGATGAAATGTACATGGATTTTTATTAGGGGAAAAACTGATGAGAGTAATGGGGAAGGAGTTGGGAAAGGCTAGAAAAGCCATCAGACCAGCATGCAAGTCTAACCCTGAGTGACAGATTGAGGGAAGGTAAGTTGAGTTCAAGGGTCCCTGCCTGCTGTGCAATCTGAGGATTGCAAGGCTTTTGGGAGACCCTCAAGCCAGAGTTGGCTATCAAGAGAGTCCTGTGTCTCCTAGAGGTCTGCTAGGCACATTCTCACAGCCGCCATAGTGTCATTATTCAACGAATTTATCACAACTCCCAAATTTATACTTCCAGCTCATTCCTTTCTCCTAAGCTCTAGACCTCTATAGTCAATGGCTTTCTTAATCTTTCCACTGGGTGGTCTCAGAGGCATCTCAGACTTACTATGTCGAAACTGAACTCTTGATCTCTGCCTCCAAATCTGTTTTTCCTCCAGCTTTCTTTGTCTTGGTGAGTGACATCTTCATCCACTCACAAGTCCAGGAGTCATTGTTGATACTTGCATCTCTGTATTCCTGTAGGTGATCCATTATGAAAGCCTGTCCACCTTATCCCTCAACATTTCTTGACCTTGTCTTCTTCTCTCCAGCTCTGCTGCCATTACCAAGACCAAACCATCTTCATCTGTCCCTTGGACAATCACAGCAGCCTCCTAACTGATCTCTCCACTTCCTCTCTGGTCCCCTTGTGGAGCTGTAAGCTCCACAAGGAAGCCTGCATGATCTTGAAGAATAAACACGATTATATCACTTTTCAGCTTGAACTCCAAGATCTTAGCCATGGTCTCTGTGCCCTGCATGCTCCAGTCCCTACCCCACCCCAGCTTCAATGCCTACATTGCTCTCTATCACCCACCACCTTCCAGCAACTCTGGCCTCTTTTAAAATATGCCAAGCTCTTTCTCACTGCAGGCCTTTGCACATGCTGCTCCCTCTCCTCATAATCTCCCATCCTCTCACTCCCCATTCACCTGGTTATTGCCTATTCATTGTTCAGTTCTTGATTTAACTGTCATTTCTTCAGTGAGATCTTCTATCTCACAAATGAATGCCACCCCCCACCCTAGCCCATCTAATTTATGTTCCTCTGTGATACTGTCTTATAGCATCTTACAGTTTTATAGCTCCCATCCCAGTTCATGTGTGTATACTTAGTTTAGTGTCTGTGTCTCCCAGGCAGACAGTTCCTTAAGGATTGGGACTGTGTTTGCATTGTTCATGGCTGTGTCTCAGAGCCCAGCACAGTGCCTGGTATATAGCAGCATATCAGTCACTGTTGGTTGAATGGATACAGGTCCAAGGGAGTGGAGGGGAGTGGGGGAGAATGGGTCTTGCGGGGATTTGCCCCTCCCAGTCCCTGACTCAGGAGGAATTGAAGCTGCTCTGGTTCTGAGCGTGTGAGCTGAGATGTAGCATTGTTTCTCCCTGCACATTCCTTGCTGCCTTACCTGCCTCATGATCTCCATGCCCTCATACTGGGGATATCGTCATACTCAAGACCCAGGGTCTCGAAGAAATTGGGCTGATCAGCTGTTCCTGGATTGGACAGAGAAGCTGGAGCCCCTTCCTGAGCTCACCACGACCTATGAAGGCATCCCGCTCCGTGATTTCATTCTGATTCCCGCTTCCTCTGGCTTTCGCCACCACCCCTCCCTGCCATGGCCACCTCCCCCCAGCCCCCTCTCCCCTTCTTCTCTGCCTGCCTCCAGTTTCTTATGACTGAAACCATAGGCTGAAGCACCTCAGAAATGTCAAAATAGGGGTCTTGGTGATGCTGGCTGTGCTGGGCATGAGTGGAGGAGACTGCCAGAGGGTCAGCCTGGGGAAGATGCCTAGGGAACGGGGCAAACACAGCCCGAGTTCCGTGTGTGGCCACCACAACTCTGACCCCAGATTCTGTCATGTTCTGTCCCCCTTGGGTGGGGCAAGGTCTGCTGGTACCTGAGAAATCATTGCTGAAATTCTGTTGCTAAAACATAAAGCTGCCCAAGTCCCTGACAGAATTTCCTATCGGTAGGTGAGTCCAGCGTAGTGTCAGAGGAGCAAGAGCTAAGCAGCTGGGGAGTCAGTGCTGCAGGGCAGGGCTTATGGCAGCAACTTTCAGACTGGGTCCTAGCTCTCCAAATTATTAGCTAAGTGGCTCCATACAGTGACTTATTTTCTTTGAGTCTCAGTTTCCTTGATGTATGTAGGAATAGTACTTAATCTCATAGGATTTGTGTAAAGATTGAGTCAGTAGAAACAATCAACAAATATTAGCTAGAGATAATCTGGGCTTGTTTGAGAGCAGATGATTGTAGTGATCTCTTGTGGGAAGGGAAGAGGGCAGGGTGGCAGGCAGAGCTCTAGCTGGGGACCACCATAGTACCTGTGGCTGGCCCTCTTAATCTGCTGTCTTATGGCATCTCAGAGCCTCAAGTCCAGTAAAAGTAGATTAAGCAAGCATATAAAATATTTGTGGGAGGTGGATGGTGCAGATTGCCTTGGATCTCATATCCTTTCAGGCATGGCTATGGTGGGCAAGTGTATTAGTTAGGGTTCCCCAGAGAGAGAATCAATAAGAGGTAGATAGATAGATAGATATATAGAAAGATAGATGGACAATAGATGAAAGGGGATTTATTAGGGGAACTGGCTTATGTGATTATGGAGGCTGAGAAGTCCCATGACAGGCCATCTGTAAGCTGGGAACCATGAGATGCCGGTCACATGGCTCAGTCCAAAGGCCTAAAAACCCAGAAGAACGGTGGCTGGTATAAGTCCTGGAATCCAAAGAGCAGAGAGCCCTGAGTTCTGATGTCCAAGGCGAGGGGAGGAAGGTGTATCCCAGCTCCAGGAGAGAGTCTTTCCTCTGTTTTGTTCTATACAAGCCTTCAGCCAATTGGATGGTGCCTGACCTCGTGAAAGGTACACTTTCCCCACCTATTCCACTCAGACTCACACGCCAGTCTCCTTTGGAAACACCATTAAGACACCCCCCAAAATAATGCTTTACCAATTCTCTAGGTATTCCTAAATCCAGTCAAGTTGACACCTAATATTAACCATCACAGCATGTAAAGTTGTGAGGGCTTGGGTGATGCTAATTTGTAGAGGTCATTCAAACCATTAAGATAGTGAAACAGTTTCAGTTTTCTGCATGTGGCTAGCCAGTTCTCTGAGGACCATTATTAAATAGGGAATCTTTTCCCCATTGCTTGTTTTCGTCAGGTTTGTTGAAGATCAGATGATTGTAGGTGTGCAGTCTTATTTCTGGGTTCTCCATTCTGTTCCGTTGGTCTATGTGTCTGTTCTTACATCAATATAAAAAATGCCCAATAATTATAGACTGGATAAGGAAAATGTGGTACATATACACTATGGAATACTATGCAGCCATAAAAAGGACCAAGAGCATGTCCTTGGCAAGGACATGAATGGAGCTAGAAGCCATTATCCTCAGCAAACTAATGTAGGAACAGAAAACCAAATACTACATGTTCTCATTTGTGAGTGGGAGCTGAACGATGAGAACACATGGACACATTGTGGGGAGCAACACACACTGGGACTTGTTGAAGACTGGGGAGTGGGAGAAGGGAGAACATCAGGAAGAATAGCTAAAGGATGTTGGGCTTAATACCTAGGTGATGGGACAATCTGTGCAGCAAACCACCGTGGCACACATTTACCTATGTAACAAACCTGCACATCTTGCACATGTTCCCCGAGCTTAAAATAAAAGTTGGAAAAAAAAGAGATAATGAAACATAATTCAAAGATACAAATTGTACCCCGTTTTTATTGTTTTTCTCTGTTTTTCTAAGTATTCATGGCTTGTAAAGTATGTATAATGTCAGCTATTACATGGGAACTAGCTCCTGATAAGTTTGTTCTTTTGTTCGACTTATAAAGGTAGAGGATTCTTGAGATTTGCACTGTTATCAGCCTGCCATTGAATAATTTTAACTCTTATTTTCATTGATCCAGAAAAAGTCTTCTAGTTTGGTGGGTGGGAAGCACATATTGACTTTTGAAGGAGACTTGACAGATGTGATTATATCCCAGACTTGCTCCTAAATCCAGTACATCAAAAAATTATTAAACTTTGAGTGTGGTGATTATTAACCTTTGTAGTCATAGAGCCCTTTGAAAATCTGATGAAAGCTATGGACTCAAACTGATAAAATGCACACTCCAAATGCTCATATGACGTCAGGGGACCCCAAAGTCTCCTAAAAGTCATTCTACTTGGAGCCTGGGTGGATCACCCTAGATCAAGGCTATCCATTGTGAGTCAACCAGAAGAGGTCCGTGCAGAATGCAGACAACAGAGATACTAGGTGGAAAGGCAGGCCTAGGGCTTGCCCTCATGGAAACATCTGGTGGTATGGGAGTCATGAAGGTAGGGGTGTTTCCATCCTCCGTGTGCAAACTGGATCTCTCTGAGGATGCCACCTACACCTTGAAGGAGAGGGGCTCCCTTCCTCAGATGTGGGCCTGGATGCCACTGAGAAGTCCCACAGGAAGCAATCTACAGTGAGGCAGTGGAGGGTGGACTACATCAGTTCGCAGCCCCTTCTGGCACTAACACACTAGAAGTCTGTGGAAGAGGCTTCCCCTCACAAGCCTCAGCCTTTACTCACTTTATTTCCCCTCCTGACTTGCCCTGCTCTCTCCTCTGGGCCCATCTTCTGGGGTCTCACTTCCTCCAAGGCCACACCCATTACATACATCAGGGTTGGCAACATTTTCTGCAAAGGGCCAGACAGTAAATATTTCACTCTGTGGGCCATGTGGTCTCTGTCTCAACTACTCACTCCTGCCAGTGTAGCTCAGAAGCAGTCACAGCCAATACATAACTCACTAGGCATGAATGAATTCCAATAAAACTTTATTTATAAAAGCAAGCAGGCCAGATGTAGCCCAAGGGCCATAGTTTGCTAACTCCTGCTGAGATAATTTGTTTCATTAGGGGCTTCCAAAATGATGCTTTCTAATCCTGTCATTCCTTCTTCATTTCTTTTTCTTTTTTCTTTTCTTTTTTTGAGATGGAGTCTCACTCTGTTGCCCAGGTTGGAGTGCAAGGGCGCAATCTCGGCTCACTGCAACCTCTGCCTCCCAGGTTCAAGGGATTCTCCTGCCTCAGCCTCCTGAGTAGCTGGGATTACAGGCATGCACCACCATGCCCAGCTAATTTTTTGTATTTAGTAGATATGGGGTTTCACCATGTTGGTCCGGCTGGTCTCGAATTCTTGACCTCAGTTGATCCACCCACCTTGGCCTCCCAAAGTGCTGGGATTTACAGGTGTGAGCCACTGCATCCAGCCATTCCTTCTTTATTTCTTAGTTGGAATACATTTATAAAGAAAAACTTTCCTTACACTATTTGTCTACCTCCATTCTTTCTGAACCCTTCTTAATGAGGCTCTCCTCTCCCCTCACTTCACCAAAATTCTTCTTTCCAAGATCATAAATGGCCTTCCCATTGCTAAATACAGTGGTCAACTCTCAGTTTTCATCTTGAGATACTTGACCTAATGAGTCCTTGACACCTTGACATGGACAGGCACTTCTTCACCTGGCTTTCAGGACGTGCCCTCTCCTGGTGTTCATTGCTAACTCCTTCCGGGGCTTTGTTAATTTTCTGTTATCAACCAGCTGTGAGCCTTGGATACCCCAGGGTGCAGTCCTAAGGCCTCTTCTTTATCTGTAATTACTTATCCAGGGCCCAGATTTAAAATATCACACAATATAGATGACTTCTAAACATATAGCTGGTCTTCTTCCTGAATACTACACATGTCCATCCAATTGTTATGAGAGGGATCCACATGGATGTCTGAGAGGCACATCAAACTTTACATATTTAAATATGAATTCTTGATCTTCTTCCCAAAACCTGCTCTTTCTTCAATCTTCCCTATGTCAGTTAATGACAACACCATCCTTCTAATAGCTCTGGCCAAAAAATCTCAGCATCATTCTTGACACCTCTCTTTCACTCCCCACATCCAATCTGTCGGCAAATCCTGTTGGCTCTGTCTTCAAAATATATCTGCTTCTCACCACCTCCACTGCTACCAGCCTGGTTCAAGCTACTGTCACCCCTCTCCTGGATCACTGTCACAGCCTACTGCTAACTGACACAGGTGGTCCTGCTACCCTACCTGGAGTGTGTCCTCAACCAGCAGCTCAAAGGACCCTTTAGAAGCTGAGTCAGGGTGTCTCACTCCTCTGCTCAAAACCCTTCAGTGTCTTCCCATCTCACTGAGAGTAGAAGTTAGAGCCTTAAAATGGCCTATGGAGTCCTGCAGGGTCTGAGAGCTGCCCCACCGCTTATCTCCCTGGACTTTCCACAGCTCTCCCCATCTCTCTCTATTCCAGTTGCACAGGTTCCTTGCTGTGCCTCACATGTGCTGGGCACACTTTGCCTCTGGCCCTGTAGACTTGCTTTTCCCTCTGGCATGTTCTTCTCCAGGTTTCTGTATGGCTTGCCCCTCACCACCGTCAGGTCTTTGCTCAAATGTCACTGTATCAGTGAGGCCTTCCCTGATCACATTGCTATTCCCACCAACCCTGCACTCCAAGAAAGGAAGTCAGGGTATCTAGCAAACAGGATCCACACTGTCTTTCCTCTGAGACCCTCAGGAAAGCTGCCCAGTTGCAGACCATGTGGGGAATATCACCCTGCCCTTCCTTATCCTTAGCCCTAAGTGGATGCTGCAGTTGAAGTCTTGACTGCACATAATGTTCCAAGACTGAACAGGGAGCCTTGTCTTTCCTTCTGTCTCTGTGCAGGACACTGTCAAACCTCCAAGAAAGAGACCTGTTTTTCTTTTCCTTAAACACTAGGCTTTCAGACTCCTCTGGTTGCTGGCCCAGTGGTGCTGTCTTAAATCTGGGAAGTGGGATACCCTCTTTGGATTCACAGGTGGCCTTGGGGTATTTTCTTCAGGTTTTCAGCTGTGCATGCTGCTATAGTTTTAATCCAAGGCCTGCATCCTGGAGCATGCCCTGGCCCAGAAAAAGGCAGTGGTGGCTTTCTCTTTGGGTCTTTTTACCCTTCTGTCTGCCATCCAGGGACCATTGTGCCTTGGTTCATCTCCATTCATCTATGTGGAAATCATGTCTGTAATTTTGAACTTGAATCCACACCTGGCATATGGACACTTTGGGTTCCTGCTGGGGGGAATTTGGATGATGTCATGAAGCAGAGATGTCTGTGAGGCTGACACCCTGGAGTCTTTCTCCAGTTAAGCTGCTGATAGTCCAGTCCTTGGCCCGCACCCTAGAGCATCACAGACTCTCTGAGCCGTTTGGGGCCATAGCGATCTCATAGTCCAACTTCTGAGTTTCTCTGCAGTATGCCTGGTAAGTAGTTATCTAGATGACCTCACTACTTTTCAGCATAGTCCCTTCTATTTCAGACCGGTCTAATCAATAGAACATACTTAAGACCTTCAATCTAGTTGAGTCTCCTGTTTTTCCTCTTGACAGGTACTTCTACTGTGACTTTTCAACATTTGCTCATACAGTGAGGACTTGAGTGAAGATGGAATCAGTTAAGGGCCCATTTACTAAGTGGTGAGGTTCTTAAAAGCAGGAACCCATCCTGTTCATCTCTGTATTCCTAGTACTTGGCATAATGCCCAGATGTTAGAGGTGCTAAATAACTGCTAATGATAATAATAAATAAGAAAGTACTACTTATCAAGCCCTTATAATGTGGTGGGCACTACTCTAAGCCCTATACGTGCCTCAAAACAACTCAATGCAGTACTATTATTACTGTTTTGTAGATGACGAAACGGAAGCTTAGAAATGTTAAGTGCCTTGTCTCAGGTGACATAGCTATTAAAGGAAAGAGCAAGGATTTAGGCCTAGCACAGCTGACTTTAGAATTTGTACTCTTTGTATATTATTTATGGTTTCTTTTTTCTCTTTATTTATTTTATTGTGGTAAAATATATAGGACATAAAATTTACCATGTTAGCCATTTTTAAGTGTACAGTTTAGTGGCATTAAGTAATTCACATTGTTGTGCAATTGTAACTGCCTTCCATTTCTAGAACTTTTTCATCTTCCCAAACTAGACTGTATACCCATCAGAGAGTAACTCCCCAATCCTGCCTCCCCCAGCCCCTGCAGCCACCAATCTACTTTCTGTCTCTCTGAATTTTACTACTGTGGGTATCTCATATAAGTAACATCATGTAGTATTTGTGCTTTCGTGATCGGCTTATTTCATCCAGCATAATGTCTTTTTTTTTTTTTTAAAGTAGGAAGTGATTTTGGAATTTAGTTTTCTTTATATTACATCTGTATAATGTCTATTACATCTATTACATAGATACAATATAATGAAAATTAAATAGATATAGATAAATGTAGATATACATAGATATCTATATTATATATTTTACTTTTCTTTATATCTATATTTTATATATTTAAGGTGTTACAACGTGATGTTTTGATATACACGTACATAGTGAAATGATTACTATAGCCAAGCAAATTAACATATTCTTCACCATACACAGTTCCTTTTTTGTGTGGTAGGAGCACTTAGAATCTACTCTTTTGTTTTTTTTTTTTTTATTGAGACGGAGTCTTGCTCTGTCGCCTAGGCTGGAGTGCAGTGGCGTGATCTCGGCTCACTGCAAACTCCACCACCCGGGTTCACTCCATTCTCCTGCCTCAGCCTCCCAGGTAGCTGGGACTACAGGTGCCCGCCACCACACCTGGCTAATATTTTGTATTTTTTTTTTTTAGTAGAGACGGGGTTTCACTGTGTTAGCCAGGATGGTAGAATCTACTTTTTTTTAACAACATTTCAGTGTACTATACAATATTGTTAACTCTAGCCCTAACCCTGTACATTTAAGATCTGTAGATGTATTCATCCTATATAGCTGCAAGTTTTTACCCTTTGACCTACTTCTCCACTTTCCTTCCTCCTTCCTGCCCCTGGTAACCGCCATTTTATTCTTTGTTTCTACATATTTGACTTTTTAAAGATTCCACATGTAAGTGGGATCATGCAGTATTTTTCTTTCTATGTCTGGGTTCTTTGTCTACTATAATGTCCTCCAGTTTCAGTCATGTTGTCTAAAATGAGAGTATCTCCTTTTTTAAGGCTGAGTAGCATTCCATTCTATACATATATCACAATTTCTTTATCCATTCATCCATCGGTAAACATTTAAGTTGCTTCCATTGTCTTAACTATTGTGCGTAATGCTACAGTGAACATGAAAGTGCAGATATCTCTTCGAGGTACTGATTTCATTTCTTTTGGCTATATAACCAGCAGAAGGGTTGCTGGATCATATGGCAGTTCTATTTTTAATTTTTTTGAGGAACATCCATGCTGTTTTCCATAATGATTGTGCCAATTTACATTTCTACCAACAATGTAGAAGACATTCCTTTTCTCTACACCCTTGCCAACACATGTCTCTTGTCTTTTTGTTAATAGCCATACTAACAGGTATAAGATTATACCCCATTGTGGGTTTTTTTGTTTGTTTGTTTTTTTGAGATGTAGTCTCGCGCTCCCACCCAGGCTGGAGTGCAGTGGCGTGATCTTGGCTCACTACAACCTCTGCCTCCCAGGTTCTAGCGATTCTCCTGCCTCAGCCTACCAAGTAGCTGGGACTACAGGTGTGCGCCACCATACCCGGCTAATTTATATATTTTTAGTAGAGATGGGGTTTCGCCATATTGGCCAGGCTGATCTTGAACTCCTGCCTCAAGTGATCTGCCTGTCTCGGCCTCCCAAAATGCTGGGATTATGGGTGTGAGCCACAGCACCCGGCCCCCACTGTGGTTTTGATGTGCATTTCCCTGATGATTAGTGATGTTGAGCCCCTTTTTATGCACCTCTTGGCCATCTGTATGTCTTCTTTGCAAAAATGTCTATTCAGGTCATTTACCCTTTTTTTTTTTTGCTGCTAAGTTGGGTGAGTTCTTTATTTTAAATATTAACTCTTTGTCAGATATGTAGTTTGCAAATATGTTCTACCAATCAGTAGGGTGTCTTTTGATTTTGTTGGATTTTCCTTTGCTGTTCAGATGCTTTTGAGTTTGATGCAGTACCACTTGTTTATTTTTGCTTTTGTTACCTAAGCTTTTGTTGTGATATTCAAAAAATTATTGCCAAGGCCACTATTAAAGAGCTTTTCCCTTTTTCTTTTTTCCCAGCACTTTTATGATTTCAGGTCTTATGTTTTGGTCTTTAATCCATTTTGAGATGATTTTTGTGTATGGTGTAAAATAAGGGTCCAGTTTCATTTTTTTTGCCTGTGGATATACAGTGTTTCTAGCACAATTAATTGAAGAGACTGTCCTCTCTCCATTGTGTATTCTTGGTGACCTTATAAAAAATTAGTTGACTGTATATGCTTCGAATTATTTCTAGGCTCTCTATTCTGTTCCATTGGTCTATGTGTCTGTTTTTATGCCTATGTGTCTGTTTTGATTACTATAATTTTGTAACATAATTTGAAATCAGGAAGTACGATGCTTCCAACTTTGTTTTTCTTTTTCAAGATTGCTTTGGCTATTCAGGATCTTATATGATTCAATACAAATTTTAGAATTGTTTTTTATTTGTATGAAAAGTACCATTGGAATTTTGATAGGGGTTGTGCTGAATCCATGTATCACGTTGGGTAGTGTGGCCATTTTAACAATATTAATTCTTCTAACCCAGAAACATGGGATATCTTTCCATTTATTTATGTCTTTTTTTCAACTTCTTTAATCAATGTTATATGGTTTTTAGTGCACAGATCTTTCACTTCCTTGGTTAAATTTATTCCTGAGTATTTTGTTGTTTTTGATACTGCTATTCACTTAACAGCGTCTTCAGGCTTCATTCATATTATATCATGTGTCAGAACTTCCTTTCTTTTTAAGGCTAAATAATATTCTATTGTATATATATATACCACATTTTGTGGTATGAGTTTAAAAGTTTGCAATATAGTCCCAAATAACCTTCTGAGGAAATTGTACAGTTTATTAATCTACTAACATAGTATCTATTTCCTTGCCTCCCTGCTAACATACATTTACCAGACATTTTTGGTTCTTGACTATCTGAGAGATAAAACATGTTATCTCCTGGTTTCAATGTGCATTTCTCTTATTGTGAGATTCAACGTCTTTAAAATTATTAAAAACCATTTATATTTCCATTTCTGTGAATTGATTGTTTACATCCTTTGCACAGTTTCCTATTAATTTGTAGACTATTTTGTATATTAAGCAAATTAGACTTTTGTAGTATAAATTCAGAAAATGTTTTCCCAGTTTGTAGTTTGCCTTTTGAAGTTGTTTATGTTTTTATGACAGTTTTTACACTTTTATACAGTTGAATGTATCAGTCTTTTTATTATTGTGTCTTGGTTTTATATTATTCTTACAAAGGCCTTCACAACCACAAAAATCATACTTTTTTTTTTTTTTAAACTTCTAGCACTTTTCATGGCTTTATTTCTTACATTTAAATCTTTGATTCATTGATAATTAATTTTGGTAGAAGACTTGAGGGAATGATCCTACATAATTTTTTTACATGTCTACTCACTAGTCCCAGTACTATTTATTGAATTATTCATCTCTTCCTCAGTGATCTCAAATTTAATATTTCTTATAGGTATATAGGTCTGTTCCAGCATTTTCTATTTTATTCTGTTGATTAATTTGTTTATTCACATGCCAGAATACAGCTTTTAATTAATGTGATTTTATAATATGCCTTAGTATGTTGTATGGTTAGTCATTTTTGATGTACTTCTTTTTCAGATTTTTTGGGGATAATATTACTTATTTATTGTTCCACATGATCTTTAATTAAACTTACCTAGCTCCTCCACAAAATTTATTGGTAATATTTTTGAGAACAAATTTACATCTTTATGATATAAAATTTCTTTATTCATGAATGTGGTATGATTTTCCACTTGTTCAAGTTCTTCTTTTGTGACTTTAAATAGTATTTAAATTAAAAGCTTCTTCATCCATCTTGCGTATTTTTTATTAAATTCATTCCTAGGGTTTTGTTTTCATTTGTTATTATAGGGATCCACATTGTTAACTAGTGGAGATCTTATTGTGCTGGTAGAAACTTAGTTTCCACCCTTCTGGCCTAGGATGTTATAAGTGTCCCTCAAGGAAAAATTCCCCCAAATCCTGCCACTTACTCCAAACTTTGCCGATGATTTACTATCTGCTTTTACTTTCTCAGTAGTGAGTGTGTTTCAGGCCCATTAATATCATCTTACATTTGTCTACAAACTGTTTTATATATGTGATTCCATTTGATCCTTACAATTACCTTGAGATGTGGACAAAGAGGTTATCTATTTGTATCCATTTTGAAGTGGAAGTAATTGACCCTTGGCAGATTAAGAAGCCTGTCTGAGATACAGGTAAGGAAGGACCAGGAAGAACTCAGGCTCTTACCTTCCAGTCCAGGTTCTTAAAGTTACTCCTGTGTCCTGATGTTGGTCCTGCCCTCCTATTCCACCTCCAAGAGGAGCACCTTCCTGCCTTGCCTTTTATGATTGCTCCTATTCCAGTCTTCCCTCCCCAAAGCCTTGGCCTTGCTGCTCTGGGTCTGTGCAGGGAAGTGCCTCAAAATGCTTGGAGCACACCCCACAGCTGCAATGGAAGATATTGAGATCTGGTGCTGGCTTCTGCTGCTCTCTGGATGTTTACTGCGGCAGCAGTGAGGAGAGTTTGTCATTCCTAGAGGTTGCATTGTCAGGTTGACACCCAGATTGTCTCATGCTGCTGCCTTGACTTCTTAGAGAATAATGAAACACCCCCACCTTCCTCCTCCCTTGTCTAGACGAGGATTAAAGGCAGCCTCCCTTATTCTCCTATGTTAGCAGGGGTTGGCTGTGCTCTGAGAAGGGTTCAGTGTTTTCTGCCTCCCAGGGAACCTTCTCCTGGGCTCCAGCTCAACCAGCCTGCAAGGGGCACACAGCCCTCTAGCACACCAGAGACCAGCCCTGCATGGGCCCAACATGAAACCGTTGGCCTAGGGCACAGAGCACAGAGTTTCAATCAGTGTTAATCTCCTGCCTCTCTTCCTTCCTTTATTTACTGTAGTTCTCAAAAATATTCACTGCTTTCTACTCCCTTCTCCCAACTGCCACTGGACTGCGTACATGGCTATTTTTCCTGGGAATTCATCCATCCATCCATTCATTCAAAAAGGTTTTATTAAATGCTCACTCTGTGTCTGACAAGGTTCCAGGTGCTGAGAATAAAGCAGTGAACAAGACAAAGGCGGGAGGAGATACACAACAAGCAAGTAACCAGACAAGTAAATAAGATGCTTCCCACAGTGACAAGTTCCTTGAAGGAAACAGGACAAGGGTGTGTGGAAGAGGGAGATTTGGGAGTGTCTTCAAAATGAAGTGGTCAAGGGAGTTGTCTGAGGAGGTGATATTTGACTCGAGACTTGAATGGTAAGAAGGGACTGACTATGTGAAGACCTGGCAGAAGAGCATTCTAGGCAAAGGGAAGGGCAGGTGCAAAGGCCCAGAGGTTGGTGTAGGCGTGGCATGTTCCAGAGGCTGGTGAGGCACGAGTGCTCTGGGCAAGGGGGCAAGGGGAAGAAGAGGAGGTCAGAGGAGGAAGCATAGCCTTATAAAGTATTTGGATTTTCAGTATGATAAGAAGATTTTTGGAGAATTTTAAGCAGAGGAGTGACAGGGTCTGATCTATGTTTAAGACTGTTTTGGCACCAAGAGACATATCAAACTGCTTGTAGCAACGTTATTCATAATAGTAAAAAAAACCCTGGGAATTACTCAAATTCCCATCAACGGTAGAATGGATAAATAATAGATCGTCATATGACAATAAGAATGAACGAACTATGGCTACACACACGGATGAATTTCCTAAATATCATGCTGAGGGAAAGAAGCCCAACACAACAGAATCCTTGCCGTCTGATTCCATTTGTGGAGACTTCAAGTTCCAGCCAAAACCCAGACTAGAGCTTTTAGGGATGCATGTTTGGGTGCTTTTAGGGATGCATGTTTGGGTGATAAAATATAAGAATAGTCAAAGAAGTGCTTACCTCGAAAGCGTGGATAGTGGTTGTCTTTGGTGGAGAAAGAGGACTGCTGATAGAGAACACAAAGAGGGCTTCGGGGTAGAACTGGTAATGTTCTATTTCTTGATCTTGCGGGTGCTTCCACACGTGCTCACTTTGTATGGTTTTGTTTTGTACACTTTTCTGCTTATGTATTCACAACAAAAAGGTATAGAAACCTCACTTTGGCTGCTGTGTGACAAATGGGTGGCAGGGCATCAAGAGCTGGGGGAGAGGACTATCGCTTAGTGAGCTGCCAAAATCACAGGACAGGGGGTGGTATATTGGGAGGTATTTTGGTGGTGACAGCCACAGGATGTGCCCACAGATTGGCTGTGGTTGGTGGTGGTGATGAGGGAGGCATCAATTAGGATGCCTCCTGGAATTTGGCTTGAGCGACCGGGTAGATGGGAGTTCATTCACTGACAAAGAGAAGACTGTGGTGGGGGAGGCTAGAGGGAGAAAAAGCGCTGTGTTCGTTCTGTCAAGTTTGAGAGGCTGATTTGGGCTGGATGGTGTCCCCTCCAAATCTCATGTTGCCATGTGACCTCCGGTGCTGGAGGTGGGCGTAGGGGTAGATGTTTGGGTCATAAGGATCGACTCCTCATGAACAGCTTAGTGCTGTCCTCATGATAATGAGTGAGTTCTTGCTCCATTAGTTCACGTGAGATCTGGTTGTCCAAATGACTGTGGCACCTCTCCTCTCCTTGCTCCCTCTCTTGCCGTATGAGGCACTGGCTGCCCCTTTCCCTTCTACCGTGGTTGTAAGCTTCCTGAAGCCCTGACCAGAAGCAGATGCTGGTGCTATACCTTAGGTACAGACTGCAGAATCATGAGCCAAATAAACTTCTTTCCTTTTTAAATTACCCTCAGCTGTTTCTTTATAGCAATGCAAAAATGGACTAACCCAGATGTGTATTACGCATTTAAGTGGAGAAATCAAGTAGGCGACAGCTTTCTGACTGGCTAGTTGGCCTCTGGCCTGGCCCCTTTCGTTGCATCTCCGGCCCCATGGCTCCCATGACCTGTCTAAAGAGGAAACCTGGTGATGCCGTGTCTTCTCTCAGAATCGTCCCTATTATCCAAAGGATAGGAACCAAATTCCTCACTGTGGCCCCAAGCCTGTGCCTGGGTGGTCTGCCTCCCCGGTTTCACCTCTCCCCTCCCTGGCTATATAAAAGGACAACAGGCCCTTCCCTGGTCCCTACCCCCCTCACCTGGCTACTCTTGCTCACCCTTCAAATCAGCTTGCATACCTATTTCCACAGGAAGATTTTCCTGCCAAGAAGCCTTTCTCAGCCCCATAAACAGAGTCAGGTACCCTCCTGCGTTCTCTCAAACTTCCTTTTAGTTAACTTTCCTGTTAGCTAGCAGTCATCCCACTGCTCTGGAAGAATCTCCTCACTTCCATCTTCTCTGTGCAACTGTAAGCTACTTGAGGGCAACATTTGGGTCTTGTTCACAACTGGATTCCAAGCAGCTGCATGTACCTGTCCAGGCAAACTCTCTTTCCACTAACACTGCTTGCTAAATTAGTACATCAAACGTACCTCTGTACGCATTTCAGGCACTGCTGTTTCTCTCCACCCAAAACATGCTTGGTCTTGTTACCTCTACAAGAATCCTGTCTTGGGCTGAAAGGCTAAGGCAAACCCTCACAGGGAGAGGACCTGGGAAGTTTGGTGCTGTCTCTAAAGTCTCCTGAGATGGCAGATGCTTTCCTGCCTCAGGGTCTTGAAAGGTGACCAAGGAGGAGGCAAGGAAAGAGAAACAACACTCAGCCTTTCTGCCACCCTCAGAGACAAAAATGACTGGATAGTTGCCTCAGGGGAAAACCAGGAGTCTGAGCAGCTGGAAATGCTCTTTGCCCTAGGGACACACTTGGCAAGGACAGTGGAATGACACTGTGGCATCATCCCTGCCTAACAGTCCACCTCCACTTGACATGAATGTTGGAGGAGTCCTTAGTGGAAAGAAAACCACCCAGAGTGCAAGATAGAGGGCCCTTTCTTGGCTGATATCAGTGAGGGCCCCGGGCTGGCCATCTGCCTGGGAACCTGAAGTCTTTCCTTTAATTACCTGCTTGCAAAGCCCCAGTTGCCTCTGGTTTACACTGGCTAGATTAGCGCAGGGAGCTAACCAGCTCTGAGGCCATTCTTGTAATTATGCTACATCCCTTCCCCTGCCCCACCATTCCTAGGTGGCCAAGGTATGATACATTGAATTTCATGCCTGTCAGAAAAAGGTGATCCAGGCCAGACCCTGGAGGTAAAGACAGTGAGCGGGGCAGGCAGGACTCCTGCAGTCTTAGCCAGCTCCCTGTTACCCACCTCAACAGAAGTGCCAGCACCAGGAGCCCCCTGCCTCAGCTGCAGCCTGGGTGCCTCCTTCAGCAGGGTCTGCACACCTAGCTGGGCTCTGCTCCTTTGAAGGCAAAGCCAAGGAGAAGCAGTTTTGCAGGGTGAGCTGTCATCAGCTATGCTGATTGATGCTGATTGCATTGGAGTGCTGGTGGCTATTTGCTTGTAAAGTCTCCTCATAAGAGCGCTGCAGACCCTGGGGTGAGACGATCTCACAGTCAGTGTGAACTTCAGTGACAGGAAACACTGGCGGATGAAGGGCTGGCTGCACATGAAATTGCTGCATTTCTTCTTATGGTACCATGTGGCCACGTGCTGAGTTGCTGAGTTGGGGGGCCAGGGGGCTGTGCCTGGGGCATGAGTGGCTACCGAGAAGGCTCTAAGCCTAAAATAACTCCCCAGGGTCTTCTGGGTTTGGGTCTTTCTTGGGCATGTGACTGTGTGACTGCAGGGCTGCCGTTAGAATGTCAGGTCAGTCTATTGGCGGAGAAGAGACATAGATGAACACGCTGGCAAGTTTGGGCTTCTCAGCAGAGGGTGGGCTCATCCAGAACTGGAAGAGGTGTTTGAGATGAGCTATCCAACCACCCTCATTTTACAGATGCACAAACTGTGGTCCAAGAAGGGCAGAAGACTTGCTCATTTCCCCGCTTCTTGAGTGGCTGACCCAGGCTTGTGCCTAGCTCTACCTTCTGGCCAAGGACCATCTGACAGAGGCAGGAGTGGGGGCTACAGGATCACTGAGTACTGTGGGAGGAGGGGAGAGAGTGGTCCCAGGAAGGAGGGGCTGCAGGCACTGAGGGTGAGCTTTAGCGCCCCACAACGTGTCCAGGGTAGTCTCCTCAAAGCTCTGTCTCAGGCGGGACCAGGTGTTCCTGAAGGGCAGGCCATAGACGGCCAGCTGGACATGCGAGAGTGAAGGCAGTCACACTCTGGCAGGATGTGGAATGAAGACCCCTGCACAGATAAAGGGGTGCAGCAGGACAGCAGGAGTGCTGGGGGACACCGAAGGTCAGCGAGGGCCATGAGTTCCCTCTGGAGGGCACACACACCAGAACTTCTCTGTGTGTTTCCTTAGTTGTCTCCATAGTTCTGTCCCCAACTCCTTTCAGATCTTTTCTCAAAAGTCATTTTCTCTGGAAGATTTTCCTGGGTCATTCTTTCTCCAACACATTTCTCTGCTGTAGTTTTTCTCCTTAGTCCTTATCACCATGTAAAATGCCATTTGTTGTGCTTTAAAAACATTTCCTTTATTGTCTGTATCTCCATGAGAATGTAGGCTACAGAAGGATAGGGGTCTTGTCTGATTTGTTGCAGTATAGCAGGCAGCCCCCAGTAGAAGGGAGAGGGCCATCAATGGATGCAGCCTGAATTTATTTTGAGACCCTGTCACTTTCCCATCACGTGTAGGCTACAGGTATAGGTCCCTGTTCTTCCTAATCAATTCAGGTTACTTTACCTGTCCTCAGTCCCTCCTGGCAACTCTCTGGAGCAGGGCTCCATTCCCTTAGGACCCTTCCCTAAGGGGAGTCAGCCAATCTCAGGTGTGTCAATGTCTACCTTTATTACCTTTTAACCAAAGCCTCTTGGGATCACATTCCCTTCATGCAAAGGACTGGATCTCTAATGATGGGAATTGGAGGCACCATGGCCAGGGACAGGGAGGCACCTGGCATCAAACCTCCCTTGGTTGCCTCTTAGACATTGGGACAAAGTGGCTGCTGACTCCTGCCTTGGGGCCACCACTTAGACCATAAGGAAACCTCTGTATGGAAGCAAACCCCGGGTGGTGTGTTTTGAGGAGCATGCCTGCACCTGAGGTGCAGAGTCCTCTAAAAACTTGCTGAGAGCAGAGCCGGGCAGTCACTGACTGATAATCTCGGGCTAATCACGGAGGACCACGCCTTTTCACGAAAACGTCTCATCACAGCACTGCCTTCCTATTAGTACCAAGGAAATCTTCACTCTCCACGCTTCCTGCATTCAGATCCCGTGCCATCCCCCATCACTGCGAAGAATGGCCACCACCTTACTGTATGCACACCAGGATCACAGAAATGCAGCCTCCCACAGATTTGTCCCACAGATGGTTTCTTTCACTTCTAACCTGATTCCTCTTAGGATCTGTCTAATTTTCTATAAAGCATGACTGTTCATGGAGCCAGAAAGTCCCAGGAACCTTCCCAAGCTGAAGAGATACAAAGCAGGCAATGGAAGAACCAAAATCTGTCTGCATATTCTTCCTTTCCTGTCTTTCTTTTTTCCTCCCATCCCCAGATGGCTGTTTGGTGTGTTTGTGTATGAATCAATGTGCAACTTGTTTCTGCACAGCAAGGCAGACAGAATTCCTACTCAAGAAGCTCTTGTCCGAAGAGCATGAGAGTCCCCTCCCTCCATCTCCACCCAGAACTCCAGACCCTGCAGGCTCTGAGATCGCTCCATATGAAAGGTCCATGCCTGCCTCTGCACCCACTCCTCCTCCACCAGTGATTCTGGGTTTGTCATGACTCAGGCCTTTATTTGCATTCCCTGTTTCAGTCATTTGTGGGGCTTATGGCGGTCTAAACTCATTGACTGTGTCAGCCATTGTGGGTGATGAAATTGGTGACAGCAAGCGGGACTCAGCCTGCTGGGTGGGATGGGGGATAGCCCCTTCACCATCAAGAGTTTTTCTGAGTACTGTGCCCTATCAGGTTTCTGGTGAGAAGTGCTCTAAGACAGTAAATATTTCCCCTTTTTATCAAGAAATAACAATATCCCAGTTGAAGGTGTAAAAGGCACTTTGCATAGGCGTTAATTATTGAGGCTGCACAGCAGCTCTCCTCGAGGCACCATGCAGAGGTGGCTCACAGCCAGGAACACAAAGGATCCCCTCTGGGAGTGCAGCCAGGGCCAGGCCTTCCACCCAGGCTTGGTTCCTGAAGTGAGCAGTTGGAGCTGAGCATCCTGACAACAGACTCAGTCCCACTCCTTGAAGCCGTGCATCTCATAGAGGGTGGTATTGATGCCAGTTGCAACTCAGCACTGAGCTATCCTGGGAGCTTCGATGGGGTCTGGGTGGACAGATGGACTTGCAGTGGAGATGAGGGGTCATTTCATTCCACATGTGGGCACGTTTGGTCATGGGGGTCAGCAGGGCTGGTCAGCATGCCTATTGTCAGCATGGGGGAGGGTATCAAACCAGGTCATATCTAAACTTAGAGCTTCCAAGCCTGAGGTCTCTGTGAGGCTGCATCTCACCTTTCCCTCCCCTTCCCCACATCTAGTGCATCCCCCATTTCACAGTCACAGAAAGCGTGAGTGATCTGAGGAGCTGACTTAGAGGGTCAGTATGGTTTGCTAATGGCAGTTCTGCTGTTATCATCTTGGCGATGAGCCTTGATACAAGCCACTGAGTCTCCAGATCTCATTAACCATTACCGGGCTCCTGGGAAGCTGTGTGAGGTGGTGATCAACTGTGTATGTGTTGGGTGGGCATACTGTTGCCTCAGTGGTTTTTGTGCCTTCTAGTATTTACTGCACACTCTCTTCTGGGAGATCCAAGCCAGATGTCCATGTTCTGCTTTCAGCTGCTCTGCTGGGCATCTGTGCCTGGAGACATCAATGTCTCTTACAACTTAGGAGAGTAGCAGGCAGTAGAGCCTGTGGAGAGCGGTAGTGAGTTATCATATCCTCATTTCACAGAGGAAGAGCCTTCAGTGAAGGCACAGTGGGATGTGGCCAGGTCCTACAGCCAGACAGTGCTAGGGGCAGAACTGGAACCCAGGACCAAACATGGAACTCCCTATCCAGTGCTCGTCTTACCAGCCATACCGTTCTCCTGGGCAGAGACAGCAGAATGGTTGATTAATAGGCAGTCGGGGGGCTCCTCAGACAGCAGCATCCTTGGGGAGCTCTTGAGGACCCATGGGAAGAGCAGGGAAGGGGCAGGCTTGGGCCAGCTGCTTTTATGGGACCAAGAGGAGGTGCAGAGAAGTATCACGATGTGGAATAAAATTGGCCCTTGGTGGAGTTGATGCCCATTGTCTGTTTAGGTGGGGACAGAAACACAGTCCCCTGTGGGGCTTGTCCAAGGTCACAAAGGTCAACTAAACCTGGACTCAAATCTCAGCTTGCCAAGGAACGGGCAGCGATGGCTCTCACTGTGTGCTGGGCTGGGGAGACTTGAGAGGAAGCCTCCGGGAACCCCAGTCTTGTTGGGAAGAACAGCCCTGCTCCAAGGGAGACAGGGTACAATTCAGAGCTAAATTGTGTTCTACGAAAATTCCCAAGAGCTGGAGGAGTTCAAAGAGGGGAATGAAGCAGTGACATTGAAAGGGAAGACAATAGAGAAGGCAGGCCTTGAACTGAAGCCTGAAGGAAGGTGAAATTAGAGAGACAGTGAGGGGGTGAGGGCTGCCAGGGTGGGAGCGCCTGCAGCAAAGCAAGAGGTGGGGCTGGGCCTGAGTTACTGAGACAGGCCTCTGTAGGAAGTACTCCACGCTGTGTAGGGAGGACTCAGGCCCATGTAGGGAGGACTCCACACTGTGTAGGGAGGACTCAGGCCTGTGTAGGGAGGACTCAGGCCCGTGTAGGGAGGACTCTGGGCTCCCTATGGAGGACTCAGGGCTGTGTAGGGAGGACTTTGGGCTCCCTATGGAGGACTCAGGGCTGTGTAGAGAGGACTCTGGGCTGTGTAGGGAGGACTCAGGGCTGTGTAGGGAGGACTTTGGGCTCCCTATGGAGGACTCAGGGCTGTGTAGAGAGGACTCTGGGCTGTGTAGGGAGGACTCGGGGCTGTGTGTGTGTACAGGGGTATTGTGGATGAGCCTCCAAGAAATGTGAAATGGAACAAAGTTGGGAAATTTGAATTCTGGCCTCCACTCTTACCAACAGCTGTGTGACCCCAGGCAAGTCACTGTCTTCTCTGCACTCAGTATCCTGGGGTGTAGTTGGCCTTTCAGACCTGATCCAGCCTTGACTTCTGAGACATTCTGGGTGAAGAACCTTGCCTCCTCAACTTTGCTGTCCCTGAGTGTGGAGAGGAGGGTGTTGCACTCTGTGACCCCTGCGCCCTGGCCAGGAAGCTGCCTTGGAGCTGCTTGTGTTTACTGGGGGAAATTTAGTGGGTTCTTAGGAGCCTGATGCTCTCAGCAAACCAGAGCCTGAATTAATGCTTTAATTATCCAGGCAGCCTTCCCTAAGGTCCTGTTCTTCATTTTAATTTTGGGAAATTCACGCAAGGATATTCTTCTTCTCTTGATCTGTCATCAGTCAGGCTGAAATCACTCCCCTGGAGCCCTGGTGGAGGACGTGTGTCCTGGCACTGAGAGCCCTCCGTCATCCCGAGCTGGGTGGTTCCCACAGCTGCTCCCCAAGACCAGGGCAAAAAGAAGAGATCAAGCAGAGCCCTGCTCCTTTGGGGCTTTGAGCACCCCTCCTCTTTTCTCCTGCTCCTTTTCTGCTTCCTCTCCTCTCCTCTCTCCTTTTATAACCAAGGGTGGGAGACTTGGGGGTGTTAGCTAGCTCCATGTCTCCAGTGGAACCTCACAAGGACTCGCAGAGCCCAGCTTGTGTAGGACTGAAACAACGTTAGACGGCAGCATCGGTCATGTGCTTGCACTAACCTTGACCCCTGGGGGTCAAAGTAACTCTAGTCAGCATTCCTACAGGAGGCATTTCCACCCAGACTGGGGTTCTGTTTCAACAGAGTCATGGGCCCCATGACTCAAACTTGAAAATCATCAGAAATGGCCAGCCAGCTTTGCCCCATATTCTCCCGATTTTTTCCCACCTACAACCTTATATAGTTGAGGGATTAATTAGTTAATTGAGCAAGTATTTATTGGGTGCCCACCATTTACTAGGCACTGTGCTGGTGCTGAGGGTGCAGGGGTGAACAGGACAAATGCAGTCCACGTGCTTTGGGTGGGAGGAGGCAACGGAAAAAAGCCAAACAAGTAAATGAGCAAATAAGTAAAACAATGATAAATGGTGGTAAGTCCTATGAAGAAAACACACAGAGGCCAAGAAAAACAGGAGGGGACTCTTTTGGAGACTGGGTTAGGAAAAGACCCTTTTGGAGGTGACATTTAGGTTTAGACCAAAGAAGGAGCCAGCCATGTGAAGAGCTGCAGGAGCAGGACTGCAGATAAAGCCAGTGGCTGGGGCTGGGAATACCTTGAGGAGGACAGGTAGGCCTGGGCTCCTCCTTCCTGAGCCGTGGTGGAATCCAGGCAGGATAGGTGGATCACACAGAGGGGAGTGGATGTGCTGAGTCTCAGCCACCTCAGCATCTAGGGCTGTAGCCCCAAGGCTCAAGAAGTGCTCAGAGTCCCCGAATGTATCACGGAATATGCTGGGGAGAAGAATGGTCCTACCCTGGACTCTCTGAGGTGGAGGAAAATGGCCACGAGTTCCCCAGAGTGGCAGAACTTTGGTTTTCCAGTATGGAGATGAAGTGATTTGAACGTGTTCATTTCCTGTGTCTGCTCTAACAAATTGCTACAAACTTAATGGCTGACAGCAACAGAAATTTGTTCTCTCACAGTTCTGATGGCCAGATGTCCGCTATCAGTATCACTGGGCTGAAGTCAAGGTGTCAGCTGGGCCGAGCTCGCTCTGGGGGCTCTAGGGGAGAATGTGTTCCTTGGCTCTCCCAGGTTCTGGTGGCTGCTGGCATTCCTTGGCTTGTGACCTCATCACTCCCGTGTCTGCCTCCACAGTCACATTGCTGTCTCCTCCTCTGTTGTCATATCTCCCTCTGCCTCTCTTGGAAGGATATTTGTGATTGCATTTAGGCCCATTCAGATAAATCCAGGATAATCTCTCCATCTCAAGATCCTCAACTCAATGATGCCGGCAAAGTCTCTTTTGCTATATCAGGATCATTTATGGATTCTGGAGACTGGAATGTGAGCATAGTTGGGAGCCGTTATTCAGCCCGCCACAGATGAGTTGGTAAAAGGAAGAGGAGGAGGAGGTGAGTGGGGGCAGTGAGGGCAGAGTCCATGCATTTGCAGCATCTGGAGTAGATAGTGCTGGACATTCAACACGCTCTGGTAAAATGCTATCGGAGAATCCTGCCATCAGCTGGAGGTGACAGGCCTTACTTGATTATGTCACCAGCTATGATATTTTAATTTTTCATAACATCTTAATCTTGTCATTCCCAGGAGAGGATTTGATTAGCAGGAAAGAGGGATGAGAAGTTTGGGGTGGCAGAAGCCCTGGGCCTTCCGGTTGCATTGACTCTTATAAAGAGCCTTTTGATGAGGACTAAAAGGGCGGAGAGCAGTGGGAAATGATGGCGTCCAAGTGAGTGGGGGTGAGAGCGGGTGGGGAGGGGTGAGTACTTCCATTGGCATAGCGAGGTCCTTGGCTGGCTTTAGTTCTGAGTTACTTATTGGTAGATTTTAAGAATTGATGGAGTTAAATATCAAGTAAATAAGAAAAGAATATTGTTTTTCTTAGATCTGTCAAAGAAACCATAAGGTCTCCTACCTAGACAGTCTTTCTAGAAATATTGAATTTCTCTTTATTATTTCAGAAGTTAAACAAGAATAAATTTGAATAATTAATGCATTGGTCTCTCTCTTCACCGCCTCCTCTGCCACTTATTAGTGTCTAGATCATCTTAAGGTGCGGAGAGGAAAGAAACAGATCAGAGAAATGGCAAGGCAATTTGGAGACATCAACTAAATTGCTTGCCTGGTTTGTGGGTGGAGGTGGTGGTTGTGATTGGAGGGTGTGGGCCCTTGACTGGAAGTGCCTGGGGGACTGTGCCAGTGTCTCTTTGATCTGTCTCAATGCAGGACTCAGGTTGATGAGACCTTTCAAATAAGATCATCTCCCTGATTGGGCTGGGGAGTAGGGCTTAGTAGGGGCTGCAAGAGAGGCTGCAGATGGGCTGGCTCCAGGAAGAACTAGTGAACTAGTTCTGACCTGAGGGAGGGCAGGTCAGGGATTTGGACTCACCCTCAGTGCCCACTCAGAGTGGCCTCTGGGGGCTTCAGTCATGCTGCCCCGGCTTCTGGACTGCTGCTGGTTAATGGTTGTGGTGCTATTTGCTGTATCTAACACAGATCGTTGCCCTCACATATTGGGAATTAATGGGATGCCTGGCTTCTGATGAACCAATGACCTCCTCCACTAACCCTGATGGGCCTGCAGGACATCATCTCTCTGAGACCCTTTGAGGGCCCCATTTATATATCCCACAGCATTTAATGGGGGCCTACTGTGGGTCAGGCTCTGGGGATACCACAAAGCATGGTTCAGGCTTGGCCCCAAGTTTGTCCAGTGGGAGAAACAGACAAGTAATAGGCAATCACTATAGAGTGCTTCAGCCCTGAGTGCAGGGGGATGTGAGAACACAAAAGCCAGCGTTGAGAGTCAAGGGTGGCTTTCTGGAGGAAGTCACATCTGCTCTGAAGTCTGAAAGATAACTTGGGATTAATCAAATGAAAGGTGAACATTCCAGATAGTAGGAAAAAACATTGACAAGCTCTTGGGAGAGACAGAGAGAGCATGATGTGTTTGGGGAACCATTAGTAGTCCGGCATGAATATGGTGTTGGGTGAGAGATGGGGGTGGGAAGAGGTATCAGTGAACCATGCATGCTAGACACTTTGGATGGGGCATTAGGGAAATGGGTTCTGAGAGAGTTTAACAGTGTAAATAAACCGTTCTTTCCAATGCATCCCATTGGCCAAAGCAGTCACAGATCCACCCACCTAGATTCAAGGGATGAATGGGAGCGTAGATAGATTCTACCTCCTGAAAGAGAGAGTGCTAACAAGTCTGTGGCTACCACACTGATGGAAGGTTGTAAAAGGCAAGACTATTCTTACTCACAGGCAAGGAATTTGCAGAGATTCCCTGTCTGTTAGAGTTAATAATTATTTGCTATATACCTGTATTGCCATACTGGGTTGCTAAAAATAGAAAGGTTTCCACACATTTTAGTAAACAGCAACTTCTCTGAGCCCCTGAGTGTGGTGTAATTGCCCTGCTGCCTGAGTCGGTTCCTCCCCTGGGACACACAAATTGGACTCTTACTTTATTTATATATTATTTAAATTGAATATCTATCTCTGTATCAGATTGGCAGCTGAATAAGGGCAGAGGACATTTTTTTAAAAAAACAGAGTCTATTGTAATAGTGCTTGCCACATGGTAGGCACTCAATCAGTGTTTGAATAAATGAATGAAACCAATATGTATCGGGTACCCATCAAGAGCCAGGCACATTGTGGGCCTAGGGCAAGACAGAGATCATAAGCAAAATAAATAAGTAAAATCTATAGCATGTTAGATGTGGACTCATGCTATGGAGAAAATCCGGGGCCGAGGACAAGGAGTGGCAGGGAGGACTTACTCTTTTAAATAGGGTGCTCAGGGATGGCCGGCTGAGAACGTGACTTGAGCGAACACCTGAAGAAATGAGGGAATGAGCTTACACAGTTGATCGGTGCCGGGGGGCACTGTGGAGTCCACCTTGTTAGAATCAATACCTTCTGTGCCAGTTTCCTGTGGTTAGAAGGGTCTCAATTAGAGATTCTTCTCTATGGTTCAGGTTGTCTGCACCTTCACACAGTGCACATGGCTCCATCCCTTCAGAGGGACACTGAACTGCAGGTCTTGCTACAGCTCCCACCTGCAGAGTAGTTTTCCTGGAGGGAGAAGGGGAAAAGGGCAGCAGGGCCTTGGTTCCAGGAAGGTTTTAGGGAGGAGAGGGTTTCGGGAGATAATGGGTGAGGGCAGGGTGCCAAGTTCCACTGTGGAAAGAGGAAAAGAGAGGGAGGCAAAAAAGGAGGATTTTGCCTATGAAGAAACCAAACCAGAAAATTAAAATGGCCCACCCCAAGCCTAGTGAGTAGCATGAACCAGTAAGGTTAAGGACCTTAGCAATACTTGCAGGAACTCTGGCTGTGTTCAGTTGTGCAATGAGAGCAAAGAGGGCCAGCGCCCAGGCAGAGCCTGCTGGTGCCTGCTCCACAAGGAGAGCTGAGCCCTGCTGCCAGAAAACCCAGAGAAAGGGGCAAATTTCTCAACATACATAGAACAGTCTCTGGGGAAAGAGCCCAGTGGCTGCCTAAGCCAGGCGGGGCCCGTCTGCTTGCCTGGGTTTGGATCCTTGGATCCTGGCCCCGCCATGAACTAACTGCGAGACCCAAGGCAAACTCTTCATCCTTTTAAGCATCAGTTTCCTCATCGGAAAAATGTGGAAAAATAATGAGACCTCCCTCATAGGGTGGCAATGAGGGTTGCATTAGAAAATGAGTACAGGCTGGGCATGGTGGCTCGCGCCTGTAATCCCAGCACTTTGGGAGGCCCAAGCAGGTGGATCACTTGAGGTCAGGAGTTTGAGACCAGCTTGGCCAACGTGGTGAAACCCTGCCTCTACTGAAAATACAAAAAATAGCCGGGCATGATGGTGCGTGCCTGTAATCCCAGGTACTCGGGAGGCTAAGGCAGGAGAATCTCTTGAACCTGGGATGGGGAGGTTGCAGTGAGCCGAGATCGTGCCACTGCACCCCATTCTGGGCGACAGAGCAAGATTCCGTCTCAAACAAAACAAAACAGAACAAACCAATGAGTACAAAGTACTTAGCCCAGGGCCCATAGATTAAGTGCTCATTTTATTGATCACTTTTTAAAAATATGCAAAGGCCACCTTTAAAAGAGAGCTTTGCACTGCAATGCTTGTTTACAGAACAGCAGCTGCATGACAGTCACTGGAGGACGGGGGATGTTAAAGCTGAGTTTATAGAAGGCGATACTGAGAGTGGAGGCATCAGACATGAAAGTGAAGCATCTCAGGGACTGTGCAGCAAACCAACGGGAAATGAAGACCCAATTTGTAAGGCAATTAATTTGCATACTACTTTGTGATCCAAAAGTTCATATAATATTAAAGTTGTTTTAAATGTTTCATTTCCTTCTTTCCTTTTTTGCTCAATTTTTTTTTTGGCTCAAAAAATACTCATTTTTTAAAACGTTTTCATCAACACCATAAGGGCACCCCCCAGCCAGGGTTCACAGCCTGACTCAGGGCCGTCATGGTGCCTGGTTTTTCCTGTGGTAGCAGACATGAAAACTGCTCCATTAGACTAGGCTCACTGGCCAACAAGTGCTCCCGCAGACAAATTTGTTAGGAATATTCTAGATGACTTAGAGGTACTTGGAGCAGAGTTATTTTTCTCTGAATTTTTAGGAAGTAGAGCATGAGGACTCGGGGAGAAGAAAAGTAGCAGGACTCTCTCCAGCCACTGTATTCCCTGGCTGTTGGCTGTTGCCTTCTATTTGTGTGTGTCTGTGTGTGTGTTTTCAAGTTGATTGTGAGATCCTAGAATGTAGTCCCTATATCACCTGTATCCTCTGCATCTAACCCATACTATTTCCCCTTCCTCTAGTTTAATATAAGATTTTATGCCTCACACTTGGGACACAAAGATGCAAGGAAGACTCTTAGTTTGACTTGGTCCCTTAGCAGCTGGACCCACTCGTGGCTCTGCTGTCCCCAGAAGACACGCATGCTCTTGCCTTTGCACAGCCTGCCACCAGGCCTTCCGGGAGAAGAGAGCCAGGTCTGCTCTGAAGGGCACTTAGGCTCTGCAGGCCTCAGCCTTGTTGAACTTCTCTGCCACCTTGGAGGAAGCTGCGGCTTTGGAGGCTGTTCCAGGCTCTCCTGCTGTGCGTCTGTCCTACCAGAACAGGCTCCTGTTGTATCCTGGGAGTTTCCTTGTCCTGGGATGTGAGGTGCAGGGAGGTTAGCTTCTCTACACCCTAGTCCCTTCCTCCCCCATCTCCTGAGCCCTGGTAGGAGCTTTTAGAGTATTCTTTGGCTCCAGTGGACAAAATAAACTGATTGCTCAAATGGATTCTAAATATAACCACAGCAGCAAAGAGGCTCAGCTAGAGGGTATGGAGAAGTTGTGCTTGGGTAAATGATGGTTCGTTTCTGATTATTTTACCACTAATTGGAGCTGCCTTCTCTCGGGCTTCCTCTTCTCCTTTTTAGCAGCGAATGTGATTGCTTCCATTGAATTTGCTCCCTTCCTCCCTTCTGCCTGCTGCTTTCTCCCCCACCCACTGCTGGAAAGCAGCCTTTTGTCTTGTTCTTGTTCTTGCTCTTGGATCAGCCCCAGAGGCTCACTGGTCTGGGGCAGGTCTCTGGAAGGCTGCGGTGTCAGCTTCTTCCCCTCCAGCGGAGGTGGCTCCCACTCCTGTTCTCAGCTCAGCCCCCCAGAATGGGTGTTACCTCACCATTGCCATGTTTAGAAGTCCTCGGGTGGGGGGCCGGTTTTGGGAATTTTTTAATATTCAAACTATGATTTACGAGAAAATGGAGATGGATGCATTAGTCTGACTCTTCTCAGGTCACCTAGTGAACACGGCTAGACCCTCTGTCCCCTGTTCTGGGCCACCACCCTTTGTAGTGAGCACAGACTCCTGTTCTTGTTTCCCTATGTTTATTTGTTTCTTGTTTTGAGGGAAAGGATGCTGCCAGGCAGCCTCTGTGAATTCAGGGTTAGTTGATGATGAAAAGTCATAGACAGGATTGCCTGGATGTGACCAAAGGAAAACCTCCTCCTTGCTCTTTGGGGAAATTCAGTCCTGCCTAAACCATCAGTGTTCAATTTAGACAAACTAAAGGGTATTTGGTTTTTCTCAGGTTTCAAAGCTATATAGATTAACTCCAAACAGGATGACATTAGACATGTAGATGCCACGGACACCCAGCCCCCTGGGGTACCCTTGGTGCCTACCCTGGTTGGACACCGTGTCTGGAATCTTTGCCTCTTAGTATCATGAATGAGGGTGGCAAGGAGGTCACTTCTACTCTACTGAGGGGTGTTTCCTTGCTGCTCATTCATGGTGAGTGGAATGAAGGGAGGATGGAGCCTTTCATAATAACATTTGCCATGAAGAGGAGGTGAGAGCTTCGCTGGTGGAGCATTCCGTCTGTCAGAAAGTGGGAGGTCTGGTCCTCTTCTAGTGTCAGGGGAGATAGTAGGATGGAGACTGAGGAGAGTAGAGGGTTTGACATCTCCTCAGGAGAATGGGGAGTGCTGCCTATCCAAACACACCAGGCTGTGTCCACAGCTAGCTCCCCACGTGGAAGGGGCCAGGTCTTCCTCACTGCAATGGCCTAAGCAGTCTTCACTCCTGTAACTTCAGGGGGACCAGGTTGGCAGTAGTCTTTCTCTTGTTTGGAGCAGGTGAGTTCTACCCACTACTCCTATTCCTTGGTCAGGAACTTTTTCTGGAGACTTAGCCGGGAACCTGGAAGTATGTGAAACCATGCTTAAGATCACACACTCAGTTTTGTTTTGCTGGAAGATGCAACAATGAGATTAGTATTGATTTCTATTCTACTGTATAAAGAGACATTTTAAGGAGTATTTGGTGAAATCTTATTCAATGTGTAATCTTATGAGAATTTACTAGGTTGCAGGAGAGATTTTATATTTTGGATTTTATAAAGAGTTTCTTTACTGTGGCTGGTGTTCTGATGAACTGAGGAACTAGGCATGGAGATTTCTTGGAAAAGCCTAGACAGCTGCTGTTTTGGAATGGGTTGAATGTGAATATTCGATTTTGCAGGAGGAGTGTTAGTGAGTGTGGAATCTGGCCATCACAGAGCTGTGTGTTAGATCTGATTTATTCATAATGAACTATCATTCCCCATCAATGTAAAGCAGGCTTCTATAAACTGTCCTCCCTTAGAAGTACACCCAGCATGCTATATAATATCCCCGTAACATTTTCCCCCATATGTTTTTCCTCAAATACCAGTCTAATGCATATGCCAGCCATGTTCCTCACTTATGACATTTCCTTACTTTTATCATTTTATCAGCAACTCAGGGAGCAGTCGTGGGACTAACAGGAATTTTGGATGACACCAGAGTGTTTATCTGGTGCACCTTCTGGCCATTCCTTGGAAAGTGCCTTGGATGTGCTGTGTTTGATCAGTGGCTCAGCCACTCACTAAATGTTGGAGTCTTTGATAAACCCCTTACCTTTCTTGGGTTTAGTGCCCTGTTTGTAAAATAGAGGCTTGGCCTGATCATTCACTGAGCAGGTATTTATGGAACACTGGGTATGTGCTAAATGCATAGCATGTACAATCATATTGATATAAGACACTGTCCTTTAGCTAGGGGAGGGACATGGAGTTTGGACAGAAGGCAGAGACATATAAACAATTAAGTGCGAGGCAAAGTGTACAGCATGCTAAGGGAACAGAGCGGGGAGAGAGAGTAATTATGCCTGAGAGGGTTAGGAAATAACACACTGAAGGAAATGACATTTGATCTTGGTCTTGACATATGATCTTTTTAGTGTACAAGGTGAGAAGGCAGAAAAAGAAACAGCATGGGCAAAACCACAGAAGTTTGAATATGGCATGGCTATGAGGCTTAGCAAGCAGTCCAGTGTGGCTGAAGGGAGAGGTGATGCTGGGGAGGAAGCTGAAACCAGCTAAATGGGTTCACTAGGCCATTGCAAGCGGGTGGGCTTCTGCTCCCACTAAGAAGCTAGAAGTAGTTCCGATACTCTATGGCTCTGTGCTTACTCTGCCAGTTTGGATATCTACCCAGAAGTGTGGGTTATGGGGGGTTTTAAAATTCCTCCAGAGCTTCCCTGGTCTTTTCTCTGAGACATTTCTAAGATTAAACTGTGTAGTGGGTACTTATCTCTAGTCACAAATTTAGGTGTGCAAGAAATGTAATTTTATTTATTTTTCTATAATTCAGCTTTGTTCTATAATACATTCCTATTCTGCTACAGAAGAAACTTAACCTCACTGAATTTGGGATCCCTTCCTTTCCTTAGGATTATAGCTAACTTGGGGTACATGGGGGAGCATCTGTCATGAATTCACACTGGCAGGTGCTGAAATGTCTGCATTGCTGCCCAGCCTTACATTTCACTGCTGAGCAATTTTGACTCTCCCTCTCTCAATGCAAGGCTGCTTTAGGTCTGGCTCCCTCTCTTCTGGTGCACAGGAATCATAAGGGTTTTGCTGATTCCATGACACTTTGGTCCACAGGGGCAGCACCACAGGGCCATCTAAACCCTATCTCTGGTGCAGCCTTTAGTAGAAAAGAGTTAAACATAGGGTTCACCCCAAAACATAGGGTTTACCCAAAAAGTTAAACATAGGGTTACCATATGACCCAGCACTTCCACTCCTAGGCATATACCCCAAAGAACCAATAACATATAACCCCACAAAAACTGGTACATGCCTGTTCATAGAAGCATGATTTCTAATAACCCCACAATGAAAACAACACAATGCCCATTAGCTGATAAATAGATAAACAAAGTATGTCATATCCATACAAAGAATTTAGCCATAAAAAGGAAGGAAGTACAGATATATACCATATCATAGATATGAACCTTGAAAACATTATATCAGGTGAAAGGAATCAGACATAATGGCCATATACTGCATGACCCCATTTGTTTGGAATGTCCAGAAGAGGCAAATCTGTAGACCAGAGACTAGGGGTGGGGGAGAATTGGGAGTGACCACTCATGGGTACAACAGGTATGAGCTTTCTTTTAGAGGGTGAAGAATGGAAATGTTCTGGAATTAGATACTGGTGATGATTGTAAAAGATTGTGAATATACTAAAAACCACTGATTGTACACTCTAAGATGCTGAATTTTATGTTACGTGAATTAAATTTCAATTTTGAGAATTGAAAAAAAAAAAACAAAAAACCCAAGATCTTTCTGGACACCCTTTACAACTATATCTTCTCCAAGATCTTGTTGCCCCCTAGAGTTCTACCTGGGAAAGGGGGCAAGGACTCACAATGCTCTCAGATCCCCTAAACCTGTAGGGAGAGTGGCTCTAGTACTTTTGAGGAGTGGGAGGCAGGGCACAGGGTTCCCCTTTCTTAGGGACCTGCTATATTTTTCCACTCCTTGCTTCACAGGTGGCATCTCACCACTCCCGCTCACCCTCACCACTCACCACTCTGAGTGCCTTCTTCACGCGGTCTCCTCAGTCTGCTGTCTAGATGCTGAATCCTCTCTGCTTCTTTCCAAGGGCTGGGCTTTGAAAACCCATAAGCCAAATGTAACTCTTTCTCTTCCTTTGTAATTCCTCTGTGTCTTCCTTCCCTGAGGCAATGTACTGTCAAAGCAGACTCAATGAGGGAAGGACCGAGGAGCATAGGGAAATATGGAAGTGGCTTGGAAGTATTTAAAATGGTTAATATTTTAAAATATTGTTCTACTACCATATGCAGCTCAGTCTTCTACTTTGGGCAGGGACCCCTTTCCTGGATGTAGGAGGGAAGGTCTCAGAGGTTTCACAAGGCATGAGATTTGGCTGCTAGACTCCTTTTCCCATGACTCACTGGGAAAGCTCCCAGATTATCATTAGAAGAAGATGGAGTGCGTTGCTAGAGGACTGGCCCTGGGCGGAGGCACATGAAAAGGGGCCTTTTCATGCCCCCAGAATCATCCCATTGAGGGAGCTGTTTATTCTCTTCCCACCTCTCCTGCAAGCCTTTCTTCCTCAACCTGTTCCCCTCCTACAAGCGTCTGCCTTGGTGCCCCAAGTTCTGCCTGGGACTGTCACTGCTCTGTTTGTATCTGAGAATGTCATGGCGAAGGGCATTAGACTTGACCTTTAAGTCCCCTGGATGGTTCTGATACCTACAAACTGAGTAGCTTTGGGCAAATTACTTAACAAGACTCAGTTTTCACATCTATAAATGGTGATATGATTCCTTAGCTTATACAGCCTCTCCAGTCTAGACATTATTAGAATTACTGAGTATACATACTACTCAGCACAGTATGTGGCACATAGCAGGAGCTCATTAAATATCTATCACATTGATTATTATTACTAGGTTACAGTCTTGAGCTAGTCATTTGCCTTCTCTGAGCTTGTTTCCTCATCTGTAAAACGGGGCTAATATTACCTCCCTCATAGGACTATTTTGAAGCATCTGGCATCCAGTAGGTATTAAATGAACCTTAACGGACCTTTTTCCAGCAACTTCTGATCCAGTTGTTTTCTCCAGCAACTTCCGATCCTTCCTCATCAGAGCCCAAAAGGAGAGGTGCTTTGTCCCAATTATGAGCACACAGCTCTGCGTCTGTCAGAGTGCTAACTCTTTCTCCCTGGAGGCCCAAAGTCTCATGTGTTTTCCTAGTAGGTGCAGAAATGGAAGAATGGACTGGTGTGTGTGAGTCCTTTCTGCTGTGGATGGCAGCAAGACCTCCTCATTACTGGAATGAGTTCTTGCCTTTGTTGCTGTTTCCCACATGGATACAGGCTTCGTCTGGCCTTGGCTTTGTTGGTCCATAGGTGTGTGGTCTCCAGTGAGGAATTCAGCTTCTCCAGACCTCGGTTTCCTTGTCTATAGAATAGAGATGATAATACTGTTTGCCTCATACATCTTACAGGCTTGTTGCTTGAAACTAATGGCATGATGGATGTGAAACTACTGTGAGCTCTGTAACATGCTGTAAGGGATTATTCTTCTGGGCTACCTGACTACCTAAAGTTTTGCCAATGCTTTGGAAACATGAATGTCTCCCAGAGGCAGCTCACTGGGGACTCATGTCAGTAGGAATTAGAGCAAAGTATGATGGGAATAAGACTTAGAAACAAACATCAAGGAAGGGAAATGGGGGAACCGGGGCAAATGTGAAAGAGATGGGAAAAACCCAAAACAGATTATTTTCCTGTTTTACAGACTTGTTTGCAGTTTTGCCTTGGGCTGACCTGACCCCTAGGCTGTAACCCTCCCTCTGGGAGTCCTCCTTAGGATCTCGTTATGAGTTTACTGAAGATGAGAGGTGTGGGGAGGGTGGAGGTATCTGTGAAAGGACATAAATGTCCCATCATAGGTCTGACATCACACCCCATATAGGCCCTCAAGGGCTCTGCGGGCATAGCTCCCCCTGGGGGACGATCTACAGGGGACAAATAGACCTGCATCGTTTCTGATTCCATTCCCTAAGTCTTGAGGGCAGATTTTTGTGCCTCGTCTGGTGCTGAAGGTTATAAAGAAGCCTAAAATCTCATCCCGGCTCTCAAGGGTACTCACAATCTCATTAGGAAGATGGGAATATGGGAAAACTATTACACAAACCAAAAACCAGAAACAACCCGCTTGTGAATACCTGCCAAAATGTGTGTGTGGGATGTCTATTGCTATAATACCTCAGAGGAGAGAAATAGTCCTAGCCAGCATGGCTAAGGAAGGAAGTAGAGAATCCATGTTTGAAAATAGTGGAAACTAAATTTGAACGGTGTTATAGGTCATATCCTTAAATGCAGACCTCGAAATAAAGATTGATATGCAAGTGACTTACAAAGGAAGTGCTTCGAGGAGACAGAGGTAAGGGACTAGTGGGGCAGGACAAGGTGAGAAGAACATGAAGTAGGGGTGCAATTTCAGGTGGCATCCCAGCCTCAGCCTGACCCCTCAGGCAGCTCTGGAGCATAAATTGCACAAAACAGTTTGTCAACCACTAGGCAAGGGTGGATGACATGGTCCCTGTCCATCAGTCATTGGCTATATAGGTTGCTGCAGGGTAGAAAGAGACTCCCCTGGTCTCTGGCCCTCTGCATGATGATGTGGGAAGTAGCCAAGCCCAATAAGGTTGCAGGTGCCAGCAGTCAGAAACAAGGCAGGCAGAAGCTGTGGTTTGGTGCATGAAAGTGGTGAGAGAGCTCTGGGAAGGGCAGCAACAGACTTCACTACAGATAGGAGAGCTGGGGTGAGAGTATGGGGTATCTCCATCACCAGAGTTAGAAGTCTGGACTTGGTCCTCTGTTCACCATAAGCCCTTATGAATTCCTGAGGAGGTGAAAGGGGGGAACTGGGGCAAGGAAGGGAAATGGGGGAACCGGGGCCAATGTGAAAGAGGAGATGGGAAAAACCAAAAACAGATTATTTTCCTGTTTTATAGACTTGTTTGCAGTTTTGCCTTGGGCTGACCTGACCCCTAGGCTGTAACCGTCCCTCTGGGAATCCTCCTTAGGATCTCGTTATGAGTTTACTGAAGATGAGAAGCGTGGGGAGGTGGGCACATGGAAAAGAGAAAGATGAAACCAACAGTGGTATTCAAGGGGACTGGAGGTGGCGGAGCCTGGAGGCAAGTCAGGCCAGGCATGCCCTTCCTGTTAGGGCCTTTGTACTGGCTGTTCCAGATTGCCTGGAATGTTTATTCCCTGTGACTCTGATTGGCTCCCTTCCTTACCTCCTTCAGGTTTTTGCTCAGATTTCACTTTTGCATCAAAGCCTTCCCTGACTCCTCCATTGAACTCTACATTGTGTGTTTTCTTTATTCACCATCCTAAGCTCCTTTGTCCAGCCTTTTCCGTAGCGCTGATCAGCAGTCATTGTATTTTACACCATACTTGTTTATCATGCCCATTGTTAATTGTCTCTTGTCCTTAGAATGTGAGCTCCGTGTAGGCAGGATCTCTGTTTTCCTCACCGATTCATCCTGAGTGGGTCAGGAGTGCCTGGTCCATGGCAGGCATGCAGCAAACGTTCTGTATAATGAATCACTGTGATCAGAGGTGGGATGGAGGCTGTCCCAGAAGGAACCAGATTGGAAGGCCAGATCTCAGAGACCTTAAACAGAAAATAACAGGGATGGATGGTTCAACACAGGGGCTGAATTACAGGAGGGCACAAGAAAGATGATAAAGATCTGGACAAAGGAAGGTAGAATGATGCTGTGTCCTTGTTGAGTTGCTGTGTCCTTGTTGAGTAGCTGTGCCCAGGTAGTTGGTGTGGTGGCATGGAGGGGACAGAATTCCGGGTGGAGCAGCATGTTGAAGGGATATACAATACAGTGAGGTTCCAGGGAGCAAATTTTCCCTTGAGGGTGCCATGGGGTGTGGGAGGAGAAAGTAGCTGCTTTGGATCCTCTTGCACCCCAGTCTTCTGCCTCTGCAGGGAAAGCCAGGTGCTTCGATAGGAGCGGGCGGAAGGCTTTTCCTGCTCCCCTGCCCATGGCCCCCTTCCTGCCAGCAGGGCTGCTGGGATAATGAGTAGTTTCCTGGTCTTTCCTCTGCACAAGCCTTTGCAAGCGTTCATTAGCCAAGCCTCCCCTGTCCCATTGAGGAACCTGGGAGGTCTCATTCACCCTGGATGTGGCTGGGTAGCAGCACTGAGCACACGCTTTGGAAGGTAGTGCTGGTTAATACTCTCAGTGAGTGTGCGTGAGTGTGGATGAAGGTGAGGACAGCCTGCTATCACGATGGCGATCCTTGCTTTTTTTTTTAATGAATCAAGGTCTCACTCTGTCACCCAGGTGGGAGTGCAGTGACACGATCATGACTCACTGCTGCCTCAACCTCCCAGGCTCAAGTGATCCTCCTTCCTCAGCCTCCCATGTAGGTGGGACTACAGGCATGTACAACCACACCTGGCTAATTAAAAAATGTTTATTTTGTAAAGACAGGGTCCTTCTATGTTGCCCAGGCTGGTCTTGAACTTCAGGCCTCAAGCAATATTCCAGCCTTGGCCTCCCAAATTGCTGGGATTATAGGCATGAGTCACTGTGCCTGGTCAATCCTAGCCTTTGAGGGCTACCTGGCATTTGGAGACAGTTGGGTAAATCTGATGACTGGGGTCAGGGCAGCTGCAGCCTATTGGCTTGATTTGTTGTTGTCCTAATGAAAAACTAGCAAGGGGAGGCCTGGGCCGGTGTGGTCAGTTCAATGGCTGCCATAGACACTGTTCTCCCTTTCTAACCTGAAGCCAGGGTCTGGACAGGGAGGGGCACCCCAGGAAGAAGCTCAAGGAGCTGTATTTGCTTTGTTGAGCACAGGCCTTCTTCTCTGTGGCTGGGGCCACAGACCTGCTCTGGTGTCCTGACATTTAGCAGGAAATGGCACCTAGGCACAGTTGGTAGTCTTTTAAGGCAGATGATGGAAGTGCTGGTAGTTACAGGCATCCTCACAGAGGAAGTGGATGAGGGGGCTAGGGTAGAGAGGAGGATTAGGGCAGATGCCCTGTGCAAACTGGCTGGTGAGCACATGTGAGATGGTTCTTGGGGACCTTCTGCTGTGTAACTGGGGAGATGTTGCAGGGCACCAAAGGCCTGCCAGAGCCTATGAACTTGAGGTGTTCTGTTACTCTGACTATACATCTGTGGGCTAGGGAGAGATGGAGAAAGGCTGATGAATGGAACCTGGGACTGGGGTCTCCAGAGAACAGGACTCCCCTTGGGGACCTGGTTCTCATTTGACTATCCTCTCTGAATGGTTATTCATATCTGACACCTTCCATTTTAGGGTTGGAGGTACTGAAGCACCTCTCACACATGACCTCTGTGGTGTTGCATCCTTCCTTCCATCTCTCCTATTCTTGCTACAGGGGTCTTTGATGGCCTTTGGTTCCTAGTATCAGACACTGGCTCAAGGCAATGCACTGTGCTAGAATCTGATTGGATTTTCTTGGTTTGCAGGTTGTAAGAGACCTGGTTATCTCAAGGTAAGAGTCAATAAGTACATCTGATTAACTGATTTGACCTGGGGCACTTTGAGGGGTCCTGTTGTAATCTTGTTGTTTTCCTCTGCTTTCCTCATTTATCCCTCTTTTTTGCAACTTGAGAAGTAAAATAGCAGCCTACCAAGGTGAGGCCACGCTTGCAGGGATAACATTTGAGCCAAGGCTTCTTAAGGGCTGCTGTAGGAGGAGAGAGCATCCTGGCACTTTAGTGGGCTATGTGGCGGACTGCAGTTGCAAGGATTAGCAGTGTGAGCCCTGATCCTGCTACCTCTTTGCTGTGTGACCCCAGACAACTTGCTTCACTTCTCTAAACCTGAGACCTGCCTCACAAAAATGAAGAGGAAGCATATATGCCTTTATGTTGGGTAACTGAAGAGTAATAGACTCATACTGATAATAGTAGTAGCTATCATCCCTTGAAGACCCTTGTGGTGCTTGGCACTTAACCTGTGTGATCTATAAGTCTCATAAGCAGCCATCTAGGAGTACTTTTATTTCCATTTCATAAGTAAAGGGGCAATGGCATGGAGGTTTGCATCCCTAGAAACGTGCTCTTCTTTCTGTTTTGTGATTCTGTGTCTGTGGTGAAGGAGGCCTTCCCTGCCTAACATGTCCTGTTAGCTACTTTGGGAGCTACCAACAGGGGTGGGCCTAGACTGGGCCGTGGATACCTGGCTTCCTGGGACACCTCTGTGTCTTCTACCTCTCCCATCCCTGGAGGTTGCCATTCAAAAGAGTACTGTGGTTGCACCTTCTGCATTTGGGTGCCCTGTCACTCATCAGGATCAAGGCAAGTTCTTAGCAAAATTTAGAATTTGTCAAGATCTTTGGCCTGGTGCCTCATCCAAAGTGCTGTTTAAGAAGCTCTTTTTTGAGTTGAATTGGCACCATGTCATCTCTCCTTTCAAACTAAGTTCTTTTTTTTCCTGTTTGGGCTCCAGGAATTTTTTTCTCAGCTTTTCCCAGGACATCCTGGATATTTATTTTTGCTGTGCACTTTAACCTTGCAAAACATTTAGGGATCTCTAGCTTGTCATCTCAAGGGGGTATAGAAATTGGAGTTGTAGGAGAAATTAATAAAAATAAAGCTTGAAACTTTCCAGATGAACCTTGATTTGAATTAATAATTATTAATATTTATATAACTATAAAATAATATATAATATAGTATATAATAATATATAAATATGATATAATTATATAATATATAATTAATCAAATATTAGAACAAATTAATTATTAATAATGAATACCTTCTAATTATAACTTCAATTAGATATTAAAATAGCAGAGAGCAACTAGTTGACTACTTAAAAATGTTTCATAAAAGATGAGTAAGATATGGTAAAGTAGCTTTTATATTTTAATCATTTTCAAATGCAATGAATATAATTCTATTCCAGAGTCATAGAAACATGCCAATTTATTTGTAATTTACTTTGCTGTCTTTGAAAACAATGCTTTATTTCTCATATAGTCTTCAGAATAACCTTAATAATGCTTTTGATAGATTGTCTTGTGAAGTAGTTGACAAAAAGAAAATTGGCCAGGCATAGTAACTTGCCCCTGTAATCCCAGCACTTTGGGGGGCCAAGGCAGGCAGATCGCTTGAGGCCAGGAGTTTGAGACCAGCCTAGCCAACATGGTGAAACCCCATCTCTACTAAAAATATAAAAATGAGCTGGGTGTTGTGGTGCGCATCTGTAATCCCAGCTATTGGGGAGGCTGAGGCATGAAAATCGCTTGAGCCTGGGAGGCAGAGGTTGCAGTGAGCTGAGATCACACCACTGCACTCTAGCCTGGGTGACAGAGAGAGACTTTGTCTAAAAAAAAGAAAATAAAAAGAAAATGCATCATTTATATATAGAGAGAGACTCTGTCTAAAAAAGAAAAAAGAAAAAGAAAAAAAAAGAAAATGCATCACAAATCTACCAGAATACCCAGAAAGAAGGTATTTACAACAAGGTGACAAATGAAAACTATTTTCACAGAGAACCTATGTACAAATCTTATTGTTGAAATTTTTTCTAAAAAGTTATTAAAGACAATTGAATTAGAAATGATCAAAGCTGAAAATCACAATTAGCTGGAAATAAGAATATCAACTTATGTGAGAGAAGGTTGTGTTGTGTAACAAACAATTCAGACATCTCTTTGGGGCTGTAGTAAGAACTGCTTTTCAAAATTTCCATCTGGCATTTTCCCTCTTCTGTCTGTGAGGATGGAGAAAAGCAGATGGGGTTGGGGGTCAGGACCGGGGAGGAGGGGGCAGTGCTTTGCCCATACTTAACATGAGCTGCTTCAGTGTGAGTGGCCATGAAACTGATTTTGAAAAAGTTGTATAAAGAAAGCCCCTCGCACTCCACGAAAAGATTTTGTTTGGTCTTTATTTATACTGAATTTGTTTCTAACTTTCCAAGAAAGGAGACAAGTGAAATATTTTGGAGGCAGCAGGGTAAATGAGCATCGGTTTTGGAGTCAGATTACTCAGTTCCACATCCTTAGAATGGATCTCAGAATACTCTCCCTGTATATTCTTCAGTAAGTAAAGATGATGTATGCAAAGCACTGGGCCCACTGTAGATTCTTTTAAAATTACTGCTAGGATTTGTATGAATGATGTTCTATCAGGAGGATGACTATGCTAGAAGAAGCACAGTCCAGATGGTTGAAGCGCATGCTGTGGAAGAGAGCAGACTCTTTTGTCTAAGTAACTCCACTAGTTCAGGTTAGGACATTCGTCACTTCATGATGCAGGACTGCAAGTACACCAGTGAATAGTTGCGTGTCAACATTTTAAAGATAGTTGGCTCCATGGTATTTCTAGCTTGGAAATTTCCACTAATTGAAGCCTTGCTTTGTACAAAATGCAGTGTGGAGGTTGGAAACTGGAGAAATTACCTGGCTTGCTACCAAGTCTTTTTAATGGCCGCATCTTCGGGCTCTGTTTCTTGGTCTGACTTGGCCACAGGAGAAAACAAATGTCTGTGGTGTCATGAGCCTTGCTCTGGCTGTCAGAGTCCCCTAGGAGGGAAGCTAATTTTCTACACATTAAGGAGCTTGTGAAGCTCAAAAGGCCACATCACAGAGCTTTCTCTGGAGTGAATTTGTGGAATGAAAGCCATCCTGTAGTTTTAATACATGGGCCTCAAATGTGGGGACCGCATACCAGGAGACATTTTTTTAGCAGCTGGTGCCAACCTGAAGCATGACACACCAAAGAACCAAGGGGCTCCAGCTGCTCAGGGCCAGGCCAGACTAACCACACTGCCCTGGAGACACAGGAAGACCAACGAGTCTCTTCTGTATGCCATCAAGATGCCCTGTGGGCCTCCTGAAACTCAAACGCCATTTGATTAGTAGGAGAAGAGGGGAGAAACACCTTTGGTAGGAAATTCGACTTTGTCTTTTTAAAAAATCTTTTAGGCTCAAGGGTACATGTTCAGGTTTGTTATATGGGCAAATTGTGTGTCATGGGTGTTTGAGGTACAGATCATTTTGTCATCCAAGTAAATAAGCACAGAACCAGAGAGGTAGTTTTTCAGTCCTCACCCTCCTCCCATGCTCCACTCTCAAGTAGGCCTGTTTTCTGTTGTTCCCTTCTTTGTGTCCATATGTACTCAACTTTATTTATTTTTGTTTTTTTAACAGTTGAGGATTTTAATTTTTCAAAATTATTAATTGATGTCAATTAATTTTTAATATTGAAAGACTAGGACATTCAGGGGTGTGGTTAAAAAAACAAAATTAAAATATAATGAACCCTGAAAAGCTGAACTCCAACTTGGACACTGGGTTAGTGTTGCCTTCCTCTTTATTTCAGAAAATCATCTCATGTTCCAGGATACTCCAACTATTCACACTTGTTTTGTTTCATACTTTTGTTTTTTTTTCTTTCAACTTTTATTTTAGGTTCAGAGAGTACATGTGTAGATTTGTTACATGGGCAAATTGTATGTTACTGGGGTTTGGTGTACAAATGATTTCTTCATGCCCAGGTAGTGAGCATAGTAACTGATTAGTAGTTTTTCAACCCTTACCCTCCTCCCACCCTCCTTCGTCAAGTAGGCCCTGGTGTCTATTGTTCCCCTCTTTATGTCCATGTGTACTCAGTGTTTAGCTCCCACTTATAAGTGAGAACATGTGGTATTTGGTTTTCTATTCCTACATGAATTAGCTTAGGATAATGACCTCCAGCTGCATCTATGTTGCTGAAAAGGACATGATTTTGTGTTTTTTTATGGCTGTGTGGTATTCCATGGTGTATACATACCACATTTTCTTTATCCAGTCCGTCATTGGTGGGCATCTAGGTTGATTCCATGTCTTCACTATTGTGAATAACACTGTGATAAACATGTGAATGCGTTTTTTTTGGTAGAATGATTTATCTTCCTTTGGGTATATGCCCAGTAGTGAGATTGCTGGGTCAAATAATTCTGCTCTAAGTTCTTTGAGAAATTTCCAAACTGCTTCCCCCAGTGGCTGAACTAATTTACATTTCTACAGTCAGCATATAAGTATTCCCTTTTCTCCACAACCTCACCAGCATGTTATTTTTTGACTTTTTAATAATAACCATTCTGACTGGTGTGAGATGGTATCTCATTGTGGTTTTGATTTGCATTTCTCTAATGACTAGTGATGTTGAGCATTTTTTCATATGCTTGTTGGCTGCATGTATGTCTTCTTTTGAGCAGTGTCTGTTCATGTCCTTTGCCCGTTTTTAAATGGGGTTGTTTTTCACTTATTGATTTGTTTAAATTCCTTATAGATTCTGAATATTAGACCTTTGCTGAATGCATAGTTTATGAATATTTTCTCATTTTATAGGTTGTCTGTTTATTGATGTTTTCTTTTGCTGTGCAGAAGCTCTTTAGTTTATTTTTAAATTTTGTTTCAATTTATTTTTTGCCATTGCCCAGGTTGGAGTGCAGTAGTGTGATCATAGGTCACTGCAGCCTCAATGTTCCAGCATCAAGAAATCCTCCCACCTCAGTCTATGGAATAGCTGGGACTATAGGCATGTGTCACTACATCCAGCTTATTTATTTATTTATTTATTTATTTATTTATTTATTTATTTATTTATTTATTTATATTCTTAGTAGAGACAAGGTCTCACTATGTTTCCTAGGCTGTTCTCAAACTCCTGAGCTCAAGCGATCCTCCTGCCTCAGCCTCCCAAAGTGCTGGGATTACAGGCATGAACCACTGCATCCAGCCAGAAGCTCTTTAGTTTAATTAGGTCCTACTTACCTATTTTTGTTTTTGTTGCAGTTGCTTTTGGAGACTTCGTTATGAAATCTTTGCCAAGGCCTATGTTCAGAATGGTATTTCCTAGGTTTTCTATTAGAGTTTTTATAGTTTTAGGTTTTACATGTAAGTCTTTAATTCGTTTTGAGTTGATTTTTGTATGTGGTGAAGGGAAGGGATCTAGTTTCAATCTTCTGCATATGGCTAGCCCGTTATCCCAGCATCATTCATTGAATAGGAGTCCTTCCCCATCGCTTGTTATTGTCAACTTTGTGGAAAATCAGATGGTTGTAGGCATGTAGCTTTATTTCTGGGTTCATTAACCTGTTCCATTAGTCTATGTATCTGTTTTTGTACCAGTACCATGGTATTTTTGTTGCTGTAGCCTTGTGGTGTAGTTTGAAGCTGGGTAACCTGATACCTCAGGTAATGTGATGCCTTTGTTCTTTTTGCTTAGGATTACTTTGGGTATTTGGGCTCCTTTTTGTTCCATATGAATTTTAGAATAGTTTCTTATAATTCTGTGAAAAATGACATTGGTAGTTCGATAGAAATAGCATTGAAGTTGTAAATTGCTTTGAGCCGTATGGCCATTATAATGATATTGATTCTTCCTGTATATGAGCATAAAATATTTTTTCCATTTGTTTGTGTTGTCTCTGATTTCTTCAGCAGTGTTGTATAGTTCTCATTGTAGTGATCTTTCACCTCCCTGGTTAGCTGTATTACTAGATATTTTATTCTTTTTGTGGCTATTGTGAGTGGGATTACATTCTTGATTTGACTCTCAGCTTGGACGTTATTGGTGTATAGAAATAATACTGATTTTTGTACATTGATTTCTTATTCTGAAACTTTACTGAAATCGTTTATCAGTTTTAGGACCTTTTGGGCAGAGACTAGGGGGTTTTCTAGGTATAGAATCATATTGTCTGCAAAGAGAGATAGTCTGACTTCCTCTCTTTCTATTTGGACACCCTTTATTTCTTTCTCTTGCCCGATGACTCTGGCTAGGATTTCCAGTACTAAATTGAATAGGAGTGGTAAGAGTGGGCATCCTTATCTTGTTCCAGTTCTCAAGGGAAATGCGTCCAGCTTTTGCCCATTCAGTAAGATGTTGGGTTTGTCCTAGGGGGCTCTCATTATTTTGAAGTATGTTCCTTTGATAGCTAGTTTGTTGAGCTACTAGCTCATGAAGGGATGTAGAATATATATATATATATTTAACATGAAGGGATATTGAATATTATCAAAAGCCTTTTCTGTGTCTACTGAGATGATCATGTGGGTTTTGTTTTTAGTTCTGTTTACGTGATGAATCACATTTATTGATTTGCATATGTTGAACCAACCTTGAATCCCAGGAATAAATCCTACTTGATCATGGTGAATTATCTTTTTGTTGTGCTGCTGGATTCAGTTTGGCAGCATTTTGTTAAGATTTTTGTGCCTATGTTCATCAGGGATATTGGCCTGAAGTTTTCTTTTTTCATTGTTTCTCTGACAGATTTTGGTATCAGAATGATGCTGGCCTCATAGAATGAGTTAGGGGAGGAGTTTCTTCTCAGTTTTTGGGAATAATTTCAGTAGGATTGGTACCAGCTCCTTCATTGTATTTCTGGTAGAATTTGGCTGTGAATCTATCTGGTCCAGGGGTTTTTCTGGTTGGTAGGCTTTTATTACTGATTTAGTCTTGGAACTCATTATGGTCTATTCACAACTTCACTTTCTTCCTGGTTCAGTCTTGGAAGGTTGTATGTTTCCAGGAATTCACCCATTTCTTTTAGGTTTTCTAGTTTGTATATATAGAATTATTCACAATAGTCTCCGATGGTTTTTTATATTGCTGTGGTTGATGGTAAGTCACCTTTGTCATTTCTGACTGTTCTTATTTGGATCTTCTCTCTTTCTTTTTCTTTTTTTCTTTTTTGAGATGGAGTCTCACTCTGTCTCCCAGGCTGGAGTGCAATGGTGTGATCTCGGCTCACTGCAACCTCTGCCTCCCAGGTTCAAGCCATTCTCCTGCCTCAGCCTCCCGAGTAGCTGGGATTACAGGCATCTGCCACCATGCCCAGCTAATTTTTTGTATTTTTAATAGAGATGCAGTTTCCCCATGTTGGCCAGGCTGGCCTCGAACTCCTAACCTCACGTAATCCACCCGCCTTGGCCTCCCAAAGTGCTGGGATTACAGACGTGGACCACCGTGCCTGGCCCAAGGTAGATTTTAGAGGCAGACACAGAGGAGGAGAAAATGCTCTTGTCTGGGACCCAGAGGCCTCTCTTTTTCTTTATTAATGTAGCGAGCAGTCTATAAACCTTGTTTATTCTTTTACAAAACCAACTTTTGGTTTTGTTTCTCGTTTGTATAGATGTTTGCATCTCAATTTCATTCAGGTCAGTTCTGATTTTGGTTATTTTGTTCTGCTGGCTTTGGGGTTGGTTTGGTCTTGTTTTTCTAGTTCATCTAGGTATGATGTTAGGTTGTTAATTTGAGATCTTCTAATTACTTGATGTAGGCATTTAGCACTATAAACTTTCTTCTTGTCACTGCTTTAGATGTGTCCCAGAAAGTCTGGTATGTTATATCTTTGTTTTCATTAGTTTCAAATAATTTTTTGATTTCTGCGTTAATTTATTTCTTTACCCAGTGGTCAATGATGAGCAGGTTGTTTAATTTGCATGTAATCATATGGTTTTGAGAGATGTCCTTGATATTGATTTCTATTTTTGTTGCACTGTAGTCTAAGACGGTAGTTGGCATTATTATTTTCTTTCTTTTTTTTTTGGAGGAAGTTCAACTTTGAATTGATTCAGTTTTTTCCCTTAAAAAGCTGAGATACCCCAAACGAAAAAAAAATTTTTTTTGAGACAGGTTATTGCTCTGTCTCCCAGGCTGGAGTGCAGTGACATGATCATGCCTAACTGCAGCCTTGGATTCCTGGGCTCAGCTGATCCTCCCACCTCAGCCTCCTGAGCAGCTGGGACGATAGGCATCTACCATCATGCCTGGCTAATTAATTTTTTTTTTTTTTTTGGTAGAGATGGGGTCTTGCTATGTTGCCCAGGCTGGTCTTGAACTCCTGAGCTCAAGTGATCCTCCTATCTCAGCCTCCCAAAATGCTGGTATTACAAGTGTGAGCAACTGAGCCTGGCTGAAAAACTGTTTTAAGTCAGGAGGGTCTTAAGCAACTTTAAACAGCATGTTTAAGCACCCCTCCTCCTACTGCCCAGAGGGATTTAGGGCTCAATAATAAAACTAAATTTGGCTTTAAGAAAGGTGTACATAAAACCTTTTGTTACACATCTGAGCCATACATATAATTTTTGTATTTCTACATATATCAAATAATAAATATAAAAGATACAAAAGGATGAGTAGGGTGAAAACAAAATAATACAACATAGTTAAGATGAATCAAAAAGTGGGTATACTATATGCCATAAATGTCTTCTTAGTTATGAAGTGGGCTTCAGTTTTGGCTCTGAACTTCTTTGCAGCTAGAATAAGAAGAGAACACAATTAGTCACAGGTGTCACATTTTTATGAGATGAAAGAAAAATAGTTGCTCTGAAGAAGGTTTCCAGACACTGAAGATGGGGAGACCATGAAGTGCTTAGTGATGCAGTAGGCAAATAACACCTGTGAGAAACAATGTGATGGTAATTTGTTAGTTTTTTCAAGAAATATTTATAGAATGTGCACATTATGCTTATCATGCAGGTACTGGGAATGTGCAATGGACTGATGTTTATGTCCTCCCGACAGATTAATATGTTGAAATCTAACCCCCAACTGCAAGGTTTGAGCCGAGACCTCTGGGGATATCTGATAGGGTCTGCCAAGAGGAGAAACTTGAGCTGGTTCCTGGAGGATCAGGGACAACCACGATAACAAAAGCAAACTTTTGTTTTGTGCTTACTTCGTCTATTCTAGGAACTATTCTAAACACTTTACCATCAACTGTGTTGGTTAGCTTATTTTAATATTCACAACAGCTCTGTGAAGCAGGTAGTACTATTATAGCCCCCATTCTACAGATGAGGAAACTGAGACACAGGTTAAGTCTGGCATCGTGCTGTGGATTGCCTAGCTGGTAAGCAATGGCAAGCAATGGAGGCCCCCTTCCACTCCTCCGTGAGGGATTGACTTCTACTCATCCTTCCAGTCTTCTCTGGGAGATCTTTCCTGATTCCCTTGATGAGGCTGAGTTTTCTGGTTGCGTGTTCTAACAGCATGCTGTACTTGCCCTGCTTAGAACTTACTATGTTATATGATTACAAGTTTATCTATGTACATTATTCATTCAATTTGTCAAATTATTTATAACTTACTGTGTTATTATTCTTACATATTATGTTATTTATAACATATAAATAAAAGTTATTTAACATCTGTTTCTCCCTGGTAGACCGTAATCTCCATTAGGGCAGAAACTATCCATACATTTTCTCACTATTTGATCTTTCGTGCAAGAGTTTGGCACACATAAGGCACTCAATAAATATTTTTTAAGTGAATGGAGCCAGGATAGGGCTTGAGCTATAGGAAGAATTCATGGTAGAAACCTAAGGTGGCTGGGAATGAGAGTGGGCATGGGGTTTGGAGATATTTTAGGACAAATCTTCCACAAATCATACCGTCTATGTGGATTCCTCCTTAGGAATCCACATTGTTGTTTGCCTTAAAATAAGCTCTGACCAGAATTACCCACCCAGGAAGGTAAGCTGTTTGCCTTTCTGGGGCAGAGGCAAGAAAAAGGAAAGGAGAGTTGGAAGAGCTTTTCCTTCTACGATTGCATTGGCCTACTGTATGTTTCCTGAACCAGTATAGCAGTGCAGAATATGCCAGGACACATTTTTATGTCTTAATTTTCTTTTCCTCTCGAGTCTCTAAGAGATAGAGGCATAGAGGATCTCATGCTGAGAGGCAGCTTGTGTTACATTTTCCTTTGTTCCCTGTTTCCCATTTTTGGAAGGCCCCTCACAGTTTGGGGCAGGAGAGGGTGAAGGGTGGCTCCCACTGTCTGTCTTGCTGCAGGGTTGGCAGGGATGGGAACCGGTTTTAGTCTTTTGACATCATGTCACTCTTCCTCTGTATCCTAAGCTGCTGTCCCCCAGTTTTCTATTTCCAGGGGAGGATGGTGGCTAAGTCTATATTTGATGGGATTTTCTACTTCTCTTTGTCACATTTGACTCAGTGAAGGTGAGTGAGTTAGACACATTAAAGAGTCTGGCAACTGGTAACTGGAGTTTTGTGGCCTTTGCTACTTCTGTACCCCTGAGGCTGTCAGGAATAATGTGGCTGTTTTCAGCTCAACTCCTCCTACCATTTGTATGATGAGGAACTCAGCTTTTCCCAGGAAGAAGAACTGGCTAAGGAAAGAGTTTACTGTATGGTCCCTTACCTTGAGTGCCCCCACTAGTTTTATGAGTCAAATTCATTTATTTGTTCATTGAGTAGATATTTACTGAGTGCCTTCTGGGTGCCTAGGTCTATGATAACAAGCACTTATAAAGAAAGTAAAAAGGGGTTACCTGAAAATCATGGACAGTCATTACCAAAGCAGTTGAGAGGACATAGAGATTAAATATTTTTAGAGTAATCAGAATAGACTTTATAAGAGAGGTGGAGTTTTAGTGAGACTTCTAAATATGGATAGGGATTTGATCGGGGTAGAGTTGTGTGGAAGGGGAGATGCTAGAATTCTGGAATTCTAAGTGGAGGTGATTGTGTGAGCAAAGACCAGAATAAAGACCTATTTGGGGTCTCGCAAATGAATCAATATTACTGTAGCAAAGAGTTCATATGGTATTTGTGGTGGTAGGGAGATGTGTTTAGAGATGAATGCTGGGGTTAAAGAGTAGGAGCACTTTGGAGGTTATGTGGGGAGCCATCAAAGGTTTTACAGCAGGGATGAAATAGAATAAAACTTAAAATTCAGGAAGCATCTTCGAAAATAATTATCTTCTGGAGGATAAATTAAAGGGAGGAGAAATTGAAAGCAAGGAGACCAGTTCAATTCAAGCCCATAATATTAGCTAACACTTAAATAATGTTTACTGTGTAGCAGGTACTGTTGTATGCACTTCACCTATGTTAAATCATTTAATCTTCACAATAACCCTCTGATATTGATACTGTAATAATCCCTGCGCTACAGTAAAAAAATGAATGCATAATGAGGTTAAATGACTTGTCCAAGATCATATAGCCAATGAACAAATACAATGAGCTAGTATTTGTACTCAGGCAGTCTGGCTCCAGCATTCCATACTCTTAATAATACACTATCCATTCTCTTTGTATTTATTGAAACCTAACAATGTGCAGGAGCTGCTAGCAACATATAAACATAAATAAAATGCACATAGTTTTGTCCTTTATCACTTAGTTAATGGGGGTTATTTTTGTAATTCAGATGACCATTAAGATTTTCACTATAGTGATGGTAATAGAAATGGATAAAAAGGGAATAATTGATAGAACTTAGTGCTAGACTTGTTGTGGGATTTGAGACCACTTACAATGTGGAAGCTTGGGCTGAACCTTCCTTCAATTTACTTATTTGTGATATAGGCATAATAATAATGATAGAGATCTGGCTTCTGGCCAAGATGGAGCAGAAAGGAACATATTGAACTTCCCACGTGAAATAACCAAAAATCACACACAGTATATGAGATAAGAGTTTGCAAGATCTTGAACATCAGGCAAAAAAGGACAGTAATCTTTGAGTGACGGCAAGAACATGAGGTGAACTCTATTACTTTACTGTCTTGAGAGAGATTTCAGGCTGCATTGCAGGGAATAGGAACCCAGGTAGATTCCAGCAGCCTCCCTGAATTGAGGAGACAAAGCTGAGAGCCCAGGGAGACCAAAGAGATTAGAGTTTACAGGACAAAGTGACAGACAGGAGAGACTTGTACACAGAGAGAACTCTAGAGATTTGGAAAGGATTCCTTTTAAGTATTCAGCTGAGTACTTATAAGTGCAGGTATGTGAGGAAACTACCCAAGGCTGGGGAAATAACTGCCTGAAAGGATTAGAGGTAACAGTGCCCAGAATTCACACAGGGACATAAACAGTGCCTATTCTCAGTAGGCTGACTGGAAACCTCAAGATTCAAGGACACTTGGTAGAGTACAAAGAAAGGTCTTCTTCAGTAGTGGGGAAAAAGCATGTCTAGAGCAAACATCACTCTGGTTCTGCAAAACAAATTTTAAAAGCAAGACACAAAAGGACTGAAGTGTTTCCAGGTAATTACGTCTCAGAACAAGGCTCACAAATATTTATGGGGAAACAATTGCCAGCATCCAATAAAGTAAAATTCACAATGTCTACCATCTAGTCAAAAATTACCAGGCAAGCAAAGAAGAAGGAAAATACATTCATAATGAGGACATAAGTCAATCAGAATTGAGGCAAATGTAAGAATTAGCAGACAATGACATTAAAATCATTATTATAACTGTATGAAATATGTTCAAAAAGTTAAGTAGAGACATGAGAAATAAACAGAGGCCAAGTCCAGCTTCTAAAAATGAAAACTACAATGTGTGAGATGAAAAATACATTGGATGAGATGAATGGTAGTTTAGACTCTGCAAAAGGAAAGTTTAGTGAACTTAAAATCATAGCAATAAAAATATGCAAAGTAAGACCAAGGAAAAGGAATCTGTTTAAAAAAAGAACAGAGCATTAGTAAGCTGTGGAACAACTTCAAGCAGCCTAGTATACATGCAATTGGAATCCATAAAGGAAGAGACAGAAAGGAAAGAAAAAAAATTTGAAGAAACAATGGCTGAAAATTTCTGCATTTAGTGAAAACCATAAATCTACAAATTCAAGAAGCTTACAAACCACAAGCAAAATAAACCTGAAGAAAACTATACCAAGGCACATCATAATCAAATTGCATAATCAAGGCATATCAAATAAAAACCACCATGTTTTAGTCTTTTTGAGCTGCCTTAATAAGATACCACAAACTGGGTAGCTTATAAATAGTTTATTTCTTGCAATTTGGTAGGCTGGTAAACCTGAGATCAAGGCAGATTTGGTGTCTGGTGAGGCCCCACTTTCTGGCTTATAGACAGTGCCCTTTTCATTGTGTCCTCACTTGATGGAAAGGACTAGCTAGCTCTCTGGGATCATTTTATAAGAGGGCTAATCCCAATCATAAGGGCTTTCCCCTTATGATATAATCACCTCCTAAAGGCCTCACCTTCTAATATCAGATTCATGATTAGCTGTCAACATATGAATTTGAGGGGGACAGAGCCATTTAGATCATAGCACATGATAAAGAGAAAATCTTAAAAGCAGCCAGAGAAAAAGCCACATTATGGATAGAGGAACAGAGATAAGGATGACAGCAGATTTCTTTTAGAAGCAATGCAAATGAGAAGGCAGTGGCAACATCTTTAAAATACTGGGAAGGTAGACTGTCATAAGAGATATATGTATATATATAAAATCTACATATATCATAAGGTAAATATATTTAATATATTTAAATATAATATGTATTTGATATATATACTATAAATCCTAAATCAACCATTAAAATAGCAAAGAGTTATAGGTAATAAGCCAATAATGGAAATAAAATAGAACAATACAAAATATCCAGTTTATCCAAAAGAAGGCAGAAAAAGAGGAAAAACCATATTAATAAGGACCGCAGTTGAAAGAGACATTGTCAGATTGGATAAAACAAGACCCAAATACATTCTGCCTACAACAAACACACTGCAAATAATGAAGACACAAACTTTATAGTACTAAATGCTTATTTTGCAAAAGAAGAAACATTTCAAAGTGGTGACTTCAGCTTCCATCTTAAGAAATAAAAGAAAGAAGAGCAAAGTAAACCCAAAGTAAGTACAAGAAAATAATAAAGATCAAAGCTAAAATCAATTACATAGAAGACAGAAAAGTCCAATAGCAAAACCAGACAAACGATATAATAAGAAAAGAAAACTGCAAATCAATATCCCCCATGGACATAGTTGCAAAAATAGTTCGTTTGCTGAAACAAAATTTCAGGAAACTGAATTCAAACAAATGGCAAATAAGCACATTAAAATACACTCATTATTGTTAGTTGTTAAGAAATGTAAATTAAAACCTTAACAAGGCACCACTACATGTCTATTAGGATAGCTAAAATTAAAAACACTGATGGTACGAAGTGTTAGTGAGGATGTGGAAGAAATGGAACTCTAAAACACTAGTAATAGGAATATAAAATGATAGAATTATGTTGGAAAACAGTTTAGAAGTTTTTAAAAAAGTTAAATATATACCTACAAAATGGTATAACCATTTTACCCAAAGTAATTTACCCAAGGGTAATGAAAGTATATATCCATATAGACTGGGTGCGGTGGCCCATGCCTGTAATCCCAGCACTTTGGGAGGCCAGGGTGGGTGGATCACGAGGTCAGGAGTTCGAGACCAGCCTGGCCAAAATGGTGAAACCCCGTCTCTACTAAAAATACAAAAATTAGCCAGGCGTGGTGATAGGCATCTGTAATCCCAGCTACTCGAGAGGCTGAGGCAGGAGAATTGCTTGAACCCAGGAGGCGGAGGTTGCAGTGAGCTGAGATCCAGTCGCTTGCACTCCAGCCTGGGCAACAAGAGTGAAACTCCATCCCTCCCCCCGCCCAAAAAAATGTGTCTATATAAAGACTTGTACACAAGTGTTCATAGAAGTATTTATAATAGCAAAAAATGAAACAACCCAAATATCCATTAACAGAAGCATGGATAAACAAACTCATATACCAATACAATGGAATACTATGCAGCAATAAAAAGGGATGAACTATTGATATGAGCTGCAACATGGGATGGATCTCAAAATAAGTATGCTGAGTGAAAGAAGCCAGGCAAAAATGAGTATGTAATGTATGATTCCACTTATGTAAAATTCTAGGAAATTCACATTAATATATAGTGACAGAAAGCATATCAATGATTGCTTGGAGAAGATGAAGAAGTGGGGAGTGGTAAGGGAAAGATTGTCGAAGGATACATACAAAGAAGTGTTTTTGGGAAAATGGATATGTTCGTTATCTTGATTTTGGTAATGTTTCACATTGTACTCAATTCTACTTCAATAAAGTTGTTAACATAGTAATGAAAACTTCAGTGATTAGTGAGATGACACATGAAAGCCCTTTATATGCTATACAATACTATAGAATAGTTATTAATTCTATACAAGGAATTAATTACATATAACTGTGAGGTTGTAAGTTTATGAAACTAGAACTATGGTGGTAGGATCAGCAGAAATAAGAAAGGAATAGGAACTGGTTTGTAAAAGATTGTGAATTCTATTTTCCCAAATCTATGTACGGAACATATAGGTGGAAATATATAGGTGAGAAAATCCAGGAGCTAGTTGAGAATGTGGAACTACAGCGGCAGAGAGGTGAATGCTACCACAACAATGTGCACATGAGCATGGAGGTGAGAGCAGGAGAGTAGATGAGATCTCTGGCCAGAAAGCATGGAGCAAGGGAAGAGAAGCCTGGGGACAGCCCCTGGGCTGGAACAATAACTAGGGAGGGGGCTATTTGGGATAGGGCAATTAGAGGTCATCCAAAATGGTGACCTTTGAGCTGAGCCAACCATATGAAGATGAGGAGGAAAAGTGTTCCAGGCTGAGGAACAGCAATTGCAGAGGCCTTGAGATGAGAAAGACCTAAACTGTTCTTGGAACAGTTCAGGAGGGCAGTGTGGCTGGAGTTGGTAAGGGAGAGGAAGGTAGTATGAGACTGGGTTTGGCTGATAGGCTGTGGTAAGTTTAGATTTTATTTTCAGGACAATAGAAAGTTATCAATGGGTTTTTAGAAAGGTCAGTCTGGCTGCAGGCGAACAAGTGCTTGTGGAGTGGGGAGGAGTGGAAGCTGAGATCAGCTAAGAAGTTCTTTGAGTAGTTCAGGTGGGGCATGCAGTGACTTGGGCTAGGTTAATGGCAGTGGAGAGGAAGAATTTAAGGTAGAAAGAGCAGGATTTGATAAAACCCAATGTGTCTAGGAATTTTATTGATGACCAAATCATTTGGGCCTTGAAATTTTAAGGGTTGGAAGTGAGTTAGGGATGGCCTAATATTACTCCTTGACCAACCACCTTATTTTCCACTCTGCTCTGTACAAATACCTTAGCAAATAGCAATAACGATCTTCTCTCAAACTTGTGTGGTCCTTTAAAGCTTTCCGTGTGCTTCGTCATCAATGCTTCCTTTAAGGACATGGCCTCACCCAACCCTTAGCTCAGCCCATTGCTCAGGTGCTCTGCTCCATCTGATCTGGTCTTATCTTGCTAGTCAGGTGCAGGGAATGGTGGTTCCTGTGCTGTAAAGTGGGACTCACGTGGTAGGGGCAGAGGCTTAGGTGGTGGGATGAAGCTGGAGAAGTGACTTCACTCCAGGGACTGACTCTGAGTACACAGCCAGCCATTTTGTCTTAAGACAAGCCCAGGACAGCTGCCTCCTCTTCTGGTGACCTCCTCCCCACATTCCAGCCTGTTCAAATCAGACTGTTCACAGTCCATATTATAATGTTTTCTCCTCAGTGGGATCTTTCTCTGCTTTCCTCCCCTGACCTCATCTCTCATTCCTTTGAACTTCCCCACTGTTATCTCTTTTCAGGCATTTATCTCAGCCCAATTGTTATTCTTATTTCCAACTTTCCTTGAGGTATTGTGTGTTTCACTTCTTTATTCCCCACAGCCCCACTTACATGTAGCTCGTGCATATAGCACAGTCCAATGAAGGTTGTTGAACTGAACTCATTCAAGGTCAAATACATCCTTTGGACATGGTAGGTGCACAGAAAAATTAGAAGGGAGCTAAGATTCCCTGGTGAATGCTGATTCATATATCTCTACAAGGTGTGATGATGAGGCAAGCGGGGGCAGAAAGGAAGCAGAAGTAGTAAACGGAGCATTTGGGAGTGCTTAGAACTAAGAAAGTCTGTGTGTGGCAAATGCCTTTAGAAAACTCTGACTGAGCAGGAGCCTGACCACCATCTTAACTCTTCCTCATTTAAAATTTAAAACTGTCTGTGGGGAGATACACTCCTTTTAGGATCATCAATCTGATTTTGTTCCAGAACTCAGTTGGGAAATTCGGTTTTTATTTTAGGAATTTGCTAGAATATACTGTAGCAGAAACTGGCAAATGCTCACTAAACCCATTTCCTTTTCTCCCTGTGCACACAGCTCAACTACATTTCCCTGCCTCTCTTACGGGGTATGAACATGTGACCAAACTCTGGCTGCGGAGTGTAGGCAAAAGGGATGTGTGGCACCTCCAGTCCTGACCCACAAAACCTCCTACATCGTCATCCAGGCTCTTTCTCTTATTTGCCTGCTGGCTGCATGCCTGAGATCCAGTGGAGGGCAGCACTGCCCAATGGAACTTTCCACGGTGATGCAACTTTCCATATCTCTGCTGACCACTGTGATAATCATGTGCTCATTGAGTGCTGGAAATGGAGCGAATGTGACTGAAAAACTGAATGTTTTACTTTATTTAATTTTAATTCATTTAAACTGCTCCAGGTGCATACAGCTGCCACATTGGGCACCACAGCTTTTGATGCAAGGAGTCTGGTTCCTGAGTGACTGGATGGAGCAGAATTTCCTGTTTACCTGCACTGTACAGTGAAGTACATGAGAAACCACTACGGCGTTAAGACACCAAGATGTAGTATCTATGCCATAAAGTGAGGGATACCTGCTGATTCACCTATACTAAAAATTCATGTAGTATACATCTTCAACTGGGTACCAATGTGGCTGGACAAACCCAGTGTCTAATGTCAAATCCAATTATCCACTGTCATTCCTAGAAGGAAAATCTAATCTTCTTTTGCTTCTCTTGAGCTCCCAATCTTTCTTCACCCTATTTTACTGGGAAAAAAAATGGAGGCCCCCCCAAGCAAGCACTACTTCCTTTTTCCATGTAGGGTAGCAGAGTGAACTCAGGGTTCTGGTTTCCCCTCCATCATAACTCACCGTGTGACTCAGGCAAGTTACATCTCTTCTCTGATTGTTGGCTTTCTCATCTTTAAAGTTGAGATTTCTGGTTTTGGTTATTTTTCTAAAATGCTCTTTTCAAATATTTGCTCTCCCTCTGCACCCTTTGTGCTTTTCCTCCTATCTTGGAAGGGACAATCCTCACTTCCGGTGTTCCTGGTACAAGCCCCTTCCAGACCCTGCCGTGTTCCATTCTGCCCTCTGTCTTCAGCCTTAGAAATCTTTCCTGCTTTCCTGCCTCTTTCCTCTTTACCAATGATTAAGCCCATTCCTGCTATCACTACTGCCTCCCATTTCACTCACTTTCACCCTTTCCAGCCTAGATTTTGCCCTGATGTCTCTGCAGAGATGGATTTTAGGAATATCACTGTAATTACCCTCCCTTCAGCTTACAAAGGGTGGGCTCTGGGGACAGGGTGAGTCTCTCCTGTCTGAGCAGAGAAAGACACTTAATCCTGTTGCATGGCTCTTCTCCCTTCATCTATAAATTCTAGACCCTTACCTCCTACACTGCCAGGGTGTCATGAGAATTAAAAGTTTGTAAATTGCCTTGAGTTCCTCGGAGATAGCTAGTGAGTGCAAGGAGTAAAAATCATTTCATATAAAGCTGTTGAAAAACAGGCAGTGAACTGGTTCACAGTCTCCCCCATTGGGTTATGCTTATGAATGTCTCCGATGGAATATCACATTATGGCAGGACAAGTGGTGCCTGTATTCAGCTGCTAATCGTAATAAAGAGCTTAATTTGCACTTCTATCTATTTTTCATGTCACTGGATTGGGGAGTGGAGGTGACAGGGATGGGGATATTCAAGGAAGTTTTATAAGCCCATCCTTGAGTTGGTGATGGGGAGATGATTGTTCTAGCATTGTAAACAGTCAAAGCTAGACGGCTTGCTGCCATGAACTCTCCAGCTATTCGTTTACTTAATTACTATTGTTTTTCCTATTTCCTAAGGCAGAGACTTTGAATCCATCATTTCTGCACCTACCCCTTCCTTCCTTTTGTTTTCTTTACTTTTATTTCCTTCCCTTCTCCACTTCTTTCCTTTCCTTCCTCTCTCCTCCTCTCCTCTCTTACCTCCCTCCCTCCGTTTTTCCTTTCTTTCCTTCCTTTGTTCCTTTCCTCTTCTCTTTACCTTCCTTTCTTTCCTCTTTCCCTCCCTCTCTTCCTCCTTTCCTTCATTTATTTTACTATTATTCCTCATAATTTTGATGATCTACCATATATATTGAAGAGAGTGGAGATAAGGTAGTGAATGAGATAAATAAGATTTTTTTCTCATGTAATTTGAAAACTATGATGGTTGACAACCAACCACACAAGGAATTCTAACAAAGTGTTATTTGTTCATTCATTGTTTCATTCATAAATCATTAAGGAGAGCTTACTATGAGCCAGGCAGTGTTCTAGGCGCTTGGGATGCATCAGTGAACGACTAACTGATAGTGGGGCTATGATGGTCAAAGTACAGACTTCTCTGAGAATGCAAAGCGAGAGACCTTTTCTTATCCAAGGGGTCAGGAGGGACCCCAGGGAAGGGATGCTTTGATGGTGAGAAGTTAGCCTGGGAACAAAAGGGGCAGGGGAAGTGTTCCAGCTAGCTGCTGAAGGGAGCAGCCTGTGGAAGGTCAGGAAGAAGCTCACTCAGTGTGGCTGGCGCACATCACGTGTAAGGTCAGAATGGCAAAAATGAGTCCTGAAAGGCAGGGGCTGATCCCCAAGGGCTGTCTGAGCCACAGTAGGCAGTTTGAGGTTTATTCTAGGTCATCTGAAGGACACTGAGGGGGGTGAGGACAATCAGGATCAGAGCCTTCCAAAGAAACTTTCTGCAGTGATGGAAATTGGTCTCTGGCCAACAACAGCTAGCCATGGAAACTATTTATTGCACGCTTGAATTGTGACTGGTATAACTGAGGAACTGAGGTTTAAATTGTATTTTATTGAAATGTAAATAGCTCACATGACTAGCAGCTAGCATAATGGAGAGTACACATCAGTAGAGTCTGCTCATCATATCCAGAATACCATCGAATTCCTCCTGCACCCCCATGTAGGCCCTCCTGCAACTCTTAAGCCTTCCCCAAACACTGACGCCTCTTGTACTGATTGAATCTCTCGGTTAATTGGGTAACTGTGTGTGTTCCCGTTTCTCCTCAATGAGTGTGCACACGCTCTGAGTGGGGACCGCTCTTGGGCTTTTGTGTTTGCCCCAGGGCAGGCCACATAGCCTGAGTTCGTTGAATACATTTTGTTCAATCAATTGATTTCTGTTTTCCTTCTTGGGCTGATGGGTAGAAAGTGCAAGGATGCAGATACCAGTGTGCAGATGGGCTGCCCGTGAGGTCTGTGTGCCCCAGCTCCCCGAGAGTACACAGGGGAAGTCTGTCGGTGAGAAGCCAAGCCGCGTGGCCTCAGGGAGCCCTTCCAGAGTCTCATTTGCCCAGCCCTCGGGTGTTTCTGTGCTGTGAGTGGGGTGAGGCGGAGGGAGTTCTCAGCTTTCCTGCAGAAAGGCAGGCACCTGTCACCACCCTGAACACTTGGGCTGCTCCTTTGAGTGCTTTACAGTGACAAGAAGCTTGCTTTCCATTCCTGTATTTTCTCTGGACAGTCAAATCACTTTCCCACTGAGGCTTCTAGTTTTAAAATGATTAAAAACAGGCCTATTTCCATGCTTATGTTTTAGGCTCAGCTAGAGGCATAAAAGGAAATGTCCTCATAGTAATTGCTCTGAATGGATTTGGGGGTAATAGATGATCTGCCTCTTCCCCAGCTCCCCTCAGCCACAGCAGCCAAAGGTGTATGAAGCTCCTGCCCCGAGGGAGAGCTGCTGCTCAGTGCATTGTTTTCTGTGGCAGCAGAAGGCCCATGACACGGTGCCCAGGGCTCGTTCTCTCACTGGAAGCACAGATGGTGTCGCCCCGTTTTCAGAGTCCACAGAGACTGGAGACGTGGTAATTTTAGTGTTGGAACAGGGATCCTGCCCTGGCAGAGTCTTGGTTCCTACTTGGGGAACGTATTTTCGTAGAATAACAGACTTTCAAATGTAATTTAGTCAGTGCTTGCGTTTTTTGTGTCCTTTTCTGGTGGTTGTCACTTGCAGCGATGTGGACTACATTGCCATATGAGGCTGCCCTCCTGACCTCAGGACCGCTAACTCTTGCAACACACTTCCCTAGGTTGAGCTAAAATCTGCCCTTTGTAGTGTTCACTCCTGGATCCCAGCCTTCCCCCTAGGGACCCTATAAAGCAAGCCTGATCGTCCCTCCTTCATGTGAACACCCACTGGTATTTGATGAAAGGTAAGAGTTCCTTCAACAGTTTCTCTGAGGATAAGGTCTCAATTCCGTGGTCACCTTGGCTGATAGGCATTCGTTTCTTCCCAGAGAGTGGAGCACCCAGCGGTGGTCTTAGCAGAGCAGCCAGAGCACGGCCATCGCTGGAAGTTCCACTCCTTTGACACATCCTAAGAGAACTGTGGGAGACTACAGAGCTCCAGTTAGTCAATGCTCTTTATCTGCAGTAACGTTCTAGAAGGTTGCTGTGAACCCTCAGTTAGCCTATGCTGAGCCATTGCTCCTAGACAAAGAGGAAATACAGTCATATGTCAGTTAATGACAGGGATACATTCTGAGAAAGGCATCGCTAGGTGATTTTGTCATTGTGCGTGCATCACAGATATACAAACATAAATGATATAGCCTATTACACACCCAGGCTATATGGTGTAGCCTATTGCTCCTAGGCTACAAACCTGTATGGCATGTTACTGCACTGAATACTGTAGGCCCTTGTAACACAATGGTAAGTATTTGTGTATCTAATAAACATATATAAGCATACAAAAGGTACAATAAAAATATGGTATGGGCTGGGTGCGGTGGCTCACGCTTGTCATCCCAGCACTTTGGGAGGCCGAGGTGGGTAGATCACCTGAGGTCGGGAGTTTGAGACCAGCGTGACCAACATGGAGAAACCCCGTCTCTACCAAAAAAGTACAAAATTAGCCTGGCATGGTGGTGCATGCCTGTAATCCCAGCTACTTGGGAGGCTGAGGCAGGAGAATCACTTGAATCTGGGACATGGAGGTTGCACTAAGCTGAGATAGCACCATTGCACTAAAAAAAAAAAAAAAGGTATTATGATCTTATGGGAGTATCATTGTATATGCTGTCCGATATTGATGGAAACATTGTTTTGTGGTGCTTGACTGTATAGGGTTAGGTATCTGTGAGCCTCTGCTTACAACATTTTCATCAAATGATCAATCCATAAGCTTGTTTCATGTATGTTTTTGTTTAAAGACATCTTCTTTAATATACATTGTTGATTCATTAGCATTGAACTCTCAGCCAACAGCCCTATGGCTCATGCCTGAACCAAGCTTACGTAACACGTATATTTTCTCCGTGAGGCACATTGCAGCTTTCTTGCACTTAGGAACACTAGACAGCACTCAGTAGTATATTTGGGGCCATTTTAACAGCACCATCACCAACAGAAAGTGCAAAAATGCAAAAATCATGGCACTAAGTAGACCACAAAAGGGAACCTTGTGTACAGCATGAGAGCTGAAACAAGAAGACATCATGTTACTTGTCTGAATTCAACTGGTAAAGAATGTGACTAATTTTTTGCCACCCTGCATAGGTCCACAGATGAGCTGTGAGTGTTGGTCTTGGGGTTACAAATCAATGTTAGTGAGTAGGCTAATTCACAAGTACGAAATCTGCACTTAATGAGGATGGACTGTACCATGACCCTAAGGAAGTGGAAAAATGGAGGTTGGCTTCATGCAGAGATGTGGAGAATAGTGCCACAGCAGCAATTTCCTGCATGCATGTGTCGCAGGGAGGTCCCATGTAGTGGCTCGTGTCTGTGTGTGTTTTACTTTTGGTCCCGTGTCCTCAGATGGACTCTCAGCTCCAGCAGAACAAGCCTCTCATTTCCATCAGCCATGTCTGGCACAGTGTTTCACCCAGAGTGGCACTTGCAGATCTTTGTCACTGTGGCTGCTGAGGAGGAGATCAGTGCTGATTTAGAGCAGAAGGAGCTGAGGTGAGAATGAAATGCGACAAGGAATGTGCATAGGTCCTAAGAGATACTTTAAGTGAAGACACAGAGGTTTAGGTTAATTCAGAAAATCAATGAAGAGGTAGTGGAAGGAAGTGAAGGAGGAGACTGACATGGCTGCTGCCACAAAAAGATGATTTTAGAGGAGGCTGACTGTGCATTGGCATGGGACTGGTGAGAAGGTTGTTTTCCTTTTCCCAGGAAGGGCTTTCCTTGTTGAGAGCACAAGACCTTCACTGCCGTGTGAGTGATCGCTGCTCTTCCTAACTGTGCCCCTGAGCCTAGGCAGGGCTATGTGTCCACTGTTCAGATGAGCAAAGCAGGAGGGGGCTTAAGCCACCTTCCCAAGGGAACAGAATCAGTGATGGCGCCAGGGTTCCCACTGTTGCTAACCTGACCACCTTAGGAGGGGCTTCTGCTGCAGGCAGTGATGACCCAGGAGACGAGAGGAGACACCATTTTTTTTTTTTTTTTTTTTCTAATGAGAGGTTAGGAAAGTGAAAGAAGTTGAGAGAACCTATAAAAGGAGAGGTGTTGTTTTTGTTGCTTGGTCATGACAGCTTGATTCAGTTCAATAGATGTTTGTTGAGCTTCTGCGTGTCCTTCCTGCCACCAAGGATGGAATCATGGGCTGGACAGAGAAGAATTCTGGGCATGGAGGTCAGTGACAGTTGCCTGTAAGTAGGAGAGTGGGTTTAATCCATGAGTCAGGGAAGCACATCAAGGACTGGTAGTGAGGGCTCAGAGTGGTTGCTGAAAGCCATATGCTTTTGTGTAGTACGAGGCTTGAGCCTGAAGTCTGTTGCCTAGAGATGATTCTGTTCTGTTAGGCTGCCAGCTCAGCTCTTTTGCCCTGTGGCTCAACATCCATAGGTGCTGTGGAGGTCAGAGAGTTGGAGATACGGTGAGCTATAACACATGGCACTCTGGCAGGGGAAAAAGTCAAATGGACATGTAACTGTATAATTATAGTGTGTCTCCAGTGCTGTGTGATTACAAAGGAGGCAGAAATTGCTTCCTGTTAGAAGGTTGCCCAAGGCTTCATGAAGGAGATGATTGATGTGCTGATTGGCCGCCAAACTGCCATTGCCCTTACCTTTCCATCTCTGTACTTTCCACCCAGTTACTTAAGCCAAAAATCTAGAGGAGTCATCACCAATTCTCTCCTTTTCTTAATCTTCCCCACATCGAATCTATCACCAAATTGCTTAGCTTCTGTCTTAAAAATAGAGCTCAACTCTCTCAATTTTACTCTTTATTCATTGCCACCACTGGAGCCCTGGGCACATCACCTGTGGCTGCGACTACTGAAAGAGCCTCACCTAAGGGTGGCTTAAAATTCTACTCATTTTCCTCTTTTATCAGCAGTTTTTGCAGCAGCCAGAGTAATCTCTCAAAAAATAATCCAAAATCCTGCCACTCCCCTGCTCAAAAACCTTTGTAGATTTCTGTATTAGTCAGGATCCAGCTGTGAAACAACTTAGGTATTTCAAGCAGGGAATATTAATACAAAGATTTGGTTGCATAGGTACAAATAGAGATGGAAGGCAACCCAGGGCAGGCAGCCGTTACCACCTTTACACTGGAGGCACCCGAGCCCTGGAACCTGGAACTTACTCAACCATGGTGAGTCCTGCCTGAGGGTAGCTGGGAATTCAAAGGGAGGGGCTGTCTGGGTGGAAGCTGCAGTGGCAAAGGAGACACCCCCATGGCCAACGAATGCCAGCTAGAGCCAACAGGGAGAGGGGAAATACTCTGGCTTCTCTTTTCTTTCTTTCTTCTAGTCTCCCCCTGCGGCCTCCCAGTGGTCAAATCTTGCCAGAGCCAGTTCTCTAGGGAGTCTGGGGAATGCTGAAGGGTGGAAACAGATGTGACAGGAGTGCAGTGCAGTAAATTTCAGGCACTGGCGGAACTATTTATGCAGACTGGGTTTGGCTCCTAGGTGGAATAGAAGGCTGTTGGATTTGTCTGTCAGGAAGTACCATAGCACAGGAATCTGCTCTGCCACTCCAGATCTTCTCTCTGTCTCTCTCTCTCTCTGTGTGTGTGTGTGTGTGTGTGTGTGTAGTGGAGGGATAGACTTCTTTTGGGCCAGGGATTGGTGAATGAGGAAGAGCTTCTCTTGGCCTCCTGTTGAGCCTGGGAGGACAAGCACAGAATATTCTTATGAGCGGTCTGTGGCAGATCAGCACGGAAAGTGTAAGGAACAGGCAGTTTGGTACCTTCAGAATATAATCCCAGTGTCTTTTAATCTGGCATCAAAGCCTTTTAGGATCTCATCCAATCTTACCTTCCATGTTTCTCTAACTGGAATATTTTTCCTGACGCTCAACTCAAGACTTACTAATTTCACCCTCCATGCCTTTGTATGCCTTCATTCAATTCCTGTCATTCTTCAAGAATGGTTCAAACCTCACCTCTTCCAGGAAGCTTTCCTGGTTTCCTCCAGCACTCAGCGATCTTGCTTTCCTTCTCAGAGCTCCTAAGAAGGTTAAGGTTGCTTTTACAACTTGGTAAGATCATAGTTTTGCCAAAGAAGGATAGTTTACCTCTCCAAAAATATTTCAGGCTCTTCCGTGGCCAGGGCAGGGAGTCATTAAGTTTTTGTATTCACCAGAGATGTCATCACCATATGCAGGAACACAGTGGATGCCTGACCAGCATCTGTGGAATGGAAATGTATTCAGTCCTAAAGATCAAGTAGTCAGTGTTCAATAAAACAAAGGAGAAGCAGCTGAGCAGGTAGAAATGTGTGATCAGTGATCCCACAACCCCACAAAAAGGTGCTTTAGAAATAAGACAGAGCAATACAGTCATTGGAACCAAATGTGAGACTGTGACTCATGAAGAGAAAGGAGGCTGTCCCTAATTAACAGGAAGCTGGAAAAAAGACAGTGGCAAGAGAGAGGCTGAGATGGGGAGCAGGCTGAGGAAATTTAGCATGAAGGTATTGTGTGATGTTGGCAATTTTGAAATGTTATGTTTAGCAATGAGTAATACATAACTGATCTAGTGGAAAATGTAGGGCTGGTTTTTCAGGGAGGTAGGAATGAGATCTGTGAAATGATAAGGAGTTAATTGCAGATATCTGTATTGGAAGTTATAATGTCAGTTTGCCAATGCAGGCATTGCCATGAGTATGAATGGCTTTTCTTTGTGGAGTGCTGGAGGCATAAACAGCTGCAGGTGTTGTTTACATGTTCCACATGCTTTCATGCTGAAGTGTGCTTATCAGCTAAATGCATGCTGTGGGAGAAGACTGCCGGGGTTCAAATCCTGGCTCTACCAATTACCAGTTATGGGATTTTAGGAAAATTGATAAACCTCTCTGTGTCTCAGTTTTCCTCACCTGTAAGATGGGGTTAATAACAGTACCTTCCTTACAGTGTTATCATAAGGATTAAATGAGATGTAAAGGATTCAAGAGTGTCTAGCTTATTGTAAAAGCTGATAGGATGTTAGTTATTATTACCATTAGTTGTCTTTTATGTTGTCTTCAAGGCTTTGAGGATGGAACTGATGGAGGGGCAGGTTATCTTTTCTTTTCTTTTTTTCTGAGACAGGGTCTCCCTCTGTCACCCAGGCTGGAGCGCAGTGGCATGATCTTGGCTCACTGCAAGCTCTGCCTTCTAGGCTCAAGCTATCCTCCCACCTCACATCCTGCGTAGCTGGGACCACAGGCACGTGCCATCAGGTGCAGCTAATTCTTTGTGTTTTTGGTAGAGACAGACTTTTGCAATGTTGCCTAGGCTGGTCTTGAACTCCTGAACTCAGGTGATCTACCTGCCTCAGCCTCCCAAAGTGCTGGGATTACTGGTGTGTGCCACTGTGCCTGGCCGAGAAGGACTATGATCTTTTCTGATGGGGCCAGTGAGTACTCATTTGGACTCAAGGCCTTAAAAACCATTACATTTCAAATATTTGGAAAAACGTTTGCAATTTTCAACAAGCAGGTACCAAGAACCTCTTCCTGGGTTTGTGCGTTTGAAGAGCAGCTGGGGTTATGTTGTGTGACTGTCAGCCACTGTGGGACTGAGTGGGACTGAGTGCCTGAACCTGGGGATAGCAAGAAAGGTAGCGATTGGCTGCTGGTCTCTAGACAGGGCCTGTAACGGATCCTGCAAGAGTGTGATGTGGTGATTTCTGTTGGCCAAAGGTGGCTTCTCAGGGGACGGTTGATTGCTGACTCAGTCCAGGTGCACGGAAGGTGCTTGACACAAGAATGGGAAGAGCAGTGGGGGAGTTTACTTTGTTGCCAGCCAGACCCGGGTTCAAATCAGAGTTTGCCTTCTCACCACTTATGTGACTTTTGGAAACCACTTAGCATCTCTGAGCCTTGTAAAATGGGAGGTTTAAATAAGATAGCATATTTGAAGTGACTGGCACATAGGAAGACTGAGAAATGTGAATTGCCTTTTCTCAGTTTCTTCATCTGTAAAATTTGGATAATACAGAGTATTTTGTGAAGCTTTTGTAACAATTTCAGATAACGTATTCATTCACTAAAATATTTTTAGTGTTGCCTACATGCCAGAAATCCTTAAGGGCTTGGGGTATCTCATCAAATAAAATGGACACAGATACAGGCCCTTTTGTAGTTTAGATTTTAGCAGGGAAAGATAGAAAATACACTAATGTAAACAAATATAGCTTCTAGTGTGTTGAAAGATGATAAGTGCTATGGGGGAAAATAGGATAAGGGGGCTCGGGAGTGCTGAGGGTGGGGTAGCGTGCAGGATTCTGCAGGATGGCTAAGACAGGCCATCATTATTAAGGTGATACTTGAGCAAATATGTGAAGAAGATGATGGACTTACCCAGAATGATATTTAGGGGAAGAGCATTCCAGACAGAAGAAACAGTGAGTGCAAATGCTGTGGGAGTGAGCCGGGCATGTTCCAAGAGCAACATGGAGGCCAGTGTGGCTGGAGCAGAGGAAAGAGAGACTAGAAGGATATGGAGTCTGGGAAGTAACAGGAAGCCAGGTGGTGCAGGGCCTTGCCGACCACTGGGAGGCCAGCTGTGGCTGTTACTCTAAGTGAAAGGAGGGTACATTGCAGGATGCTATGCAGAGAGGAATGATGTGCTCTGCCTATTTAAGAGGCTCACACTGCACATTGGCTACTGTGTTCAGAATAGACTGTAGAGGGTTAAGGGTGGAAATAGAGAGACCAGTTAGAAGGTTGTTGCTGTGTCCAGATGAGAGATGATGGTGGCTTGGCTCAGGATGGTAGCAGTGGATGGTGAGAAGTGACTCGATCTTTTTATATATCTTGTAGGTAGATTCAATAGCATTCACTGATGATTGGATATGGGGAATAAGAGAAGTATAGGAGTCAAGGACAGCCTGAGCAACCAGAAGGATAGAGCTGCCATCAATTCAGAAGGAGATTGGGAAGCAGGCTTGGATGGGAAAGGTTAGGAGTTCACACTTGAGCATGTTGAATTTGAGTTGTATGTTAAATATCCAAGTAGAGAAGTCATGGAAGCACCTGGTTATATGAGTCAGAAATTTGGGAGAAAGATCTGAGCTGAGATATACATTTTGGAGTTGACAACGTATATGGTAATTGAAGTCACACGAGTGCATGAGGTCACCAAGGGAGTGAGTGGAGACAGGAGGGAAAAAGATCAGCAGCCTAAGGTCCTCCAGCTTAAAGAATCAAGGCAGAAGAAGAAGAGTCAGCAAAGGAAGTTGAGAAGTAATCCACGAGGTCAAAGGAAAACCAGGAGAGTGTTATGTCATGGAAGCCAGATGAAGAAAGTGTTTCAAGGGGAGCAAGAGTGATCAATTGTGTCAAATAATGTGATGAGTCAAGTGTATTAGCTATCTATCATTGTATAACAAATCACTCAAAAACTTAGCAGCTTAAAACAACAAAAAATTATTATCTCACAAAGTTTCCAAAACTCAGGAATCTAGGAGTTGATAAGGTGGCTAGTCCTGACTCAAGATCTCTTGCAGGTTGAAATTAAGTTGTTAGCTGTGGCAGCAGTCATCTCTAGGCTCAACTGGGGCTGAAGAATCCCATTCCAAACTCGCTCTTGCAGTTCTTGGCACCCCAGTTCCTGGCCATGTGGGCCATCTGAGTGGCTTCCCCCAGAGCAAGTGGCCCAAGGGGAAGACAGACTGCAGGAGAGCACCCCAGACAGAAGCCACAGTCTTTTGTACCTAACCATGGAAATGTCACGCCATCACTTCTGAATGTTCTTGGTTACATAGACCAGCCCTGGTACACTGTGGGAGGGGACCACACAAAGGTGAGCATCCCAGGAGATGGGGTAATCTTGGAAGCTGGCTACCACATCAAGCATGACAAGAACTGGTCACTGGGTTTAGCAATGTGGAGGGCATTGATAACAAAAGCAGTGGGGAGAAAAGTTTGATCAAAGTTGGTGTAAGAAGGGATGAGAGAAGGAGAACTGAGACAGTGAATATAGATGACTCTTTTGAAGAGTTTGCCATAGAGGGGAACAAAGAAATCAGGTAATAGTTGGTGAAGGAAGTGGTTTTTCTAAGATGAGAGAAAGAACAGTATGTTTGCACGTTGATGGGAGTAATCCAACGCAGAAGAGAAAGGTAATTGCTGGAGCATGGTCCTGAGTAGAACAATGTGGAATAACATAGAAACAGAGCTCCACTCAACCCAGAATAAATAGTTTATGCGAAAACAGATAAAATTGCCCACTACATTCTTTTATAGACAAGAGGTATCAGATCTCAAGAGTTTAAGGAAAAGAAATTACAGGAGAGAAATCTTAAAATTGAGAAAATTCTTTCCATTAACTAATTCTTCTTCTGGGACTTGGGTAAAGATTGGAGCTACTTTATTTTAGGAGTAGAACACATCTGTCCAGCCTGCAGAAGATGCCTAGTTTGAACACCTCTGTAGTGAACCTGGCCAATGGAAGAGCTGGGACTCCCTTGCAAGCTGCAGACCTGGGAGGGTCAAGAACATCAGTCCCCACTGATGCCTCCCATGCTCCCAGCAGGCCTCACATTATAGAATCCTCTCCTATTACTAAGTCTCACCACAAGGTGGATGGGAACTCTGTCCTGAACCCTTAAGAAACCCAGGCCCTTGCCTGGGTGAGTTTTTTGTTTGTTTGTTTGTTTGTTTTTGAGATGGAATCTCACTCTGTCACCCAGGTTAGAGTGCAGTGGCATGACCTTGGCTTACTGCAACCTCTGCCTACTGGGTTCAAGTGATTCTCCTGCCTCAGCCTTCTAAGCAACTGGGATTATAGGCATGCATCAACACACCTGGCTAATTTGTGTATTTTTAGTAGAGACGGGGTTTCACCATGTTGGCCAGGCTGGTCTTGAACTGACATCAAGTGATCCGCCTGCCTCAGCCTCCCAAAGTGCTGGGATTACAGGCATGAGCTGCTGTGCCTGGCCGGGGTGGGGGGTTTTAGCCTCTCATTGAGGTCACTAGGAAGACTCCAGGATAAAGGAGGAAGGTGAGAAAAACTTTTGAATGGACTACATCAGTGATGCTTAGAATCCAGCTCCAGGACCTGGTGTCCCTCCCTCTCATCCCGTCTTGTCCTTCCCTCTTCCTGCTGAGCTCCCCAGCCCTGGGGCTTCCACATGCAGCCCTTATCCTTCTTGCACTCCAGTCAGTTCTCACTGGCATTCTCCTGGTTCTCAAAATGCTTTTACCCTATTGGCTAGGGCAAAAAATGACCCGAGAGATCCTGGACACTCTTCTAGCAACTGTGCCAGAGCTGGTGGCCATCGCCTTTTTGCGGAGACAGATGCTCCTGTAACAGGAACAAATCAATTAGCCAGCCTGCTGCTAATGTGCAAATGTCACCTTATTAAGCCAATGTCTGCCTGGGTAAGCCGCCTCTTTCTCCTGTCCCCACTCTGGAGCTCAGCCCTCCGCTGTTGCTTCAACCTCTCTCTCTTCTGAGGTCAATTGTAAAATGAAACTGCTGTCATCTGAACATCTATGAAAGCCACATGCTCTACCCAGATGCCTTGGCTGAGGGGAGGGGCAGTTTAATTTCCCTTCCTTCTCCAAGGAGTCTTGAAGTGCAAGGACCCGCTCTCCCTTTTCACCGTTTCCAGAAAAACAGAAACAAGGCAAAACAAAATAAAAACAAAACTTTGGCACCTAGTTTTGGTGCCAAAACCTTAAATTAGATTAAGATCACATCAATTTCTTCCATAAGCTTTGTAGCTTAGGACGTGCATGCTCACACTTTATCTTATTTAACCCTCATAATAAATCTATTGGAGGAAAGGACAATTATCTCCATATAACAGATGAGAAAACTGAGGCCCAGAGAGGTTGGCTGACTTCCTCAAGGATATTAAGCCAGTAAATGGCAAAGCCAGGGCTGGAAGAAGGGCAAGAAGGGCCAGAAAAGCTGATTCAAAGTGCAGGAACTCTGTAGGCACCTCCTGGCTGCTGGAGCAGGGCATGCGGAGTGCCCTCCCTCCATGAGCTAAAGGAGGACTGGGTTCCATGAAGCACCAGCATTGCTCTGTCACCCCCACCAAACCTGGTCACCTTTCACTATGACCACTTTCCATCCCATGTCACTTTCAGGAACGAGGTCTGAGCAGTGCAACTGGACCTACTATAGACGTAGTTTCCACTGGCTTTGACTTCATCAAGCGAAAACCAAAACCCCTTTGAAATCTGTAGCCCCATGCCTAAAAATCAGCCTTTCAGCTTGAATCAAAAGGCAAAAGGCAATGGAGATCCAATTGGAAACAGAGCTCCCTTCCTCTCTTCCAGGTGATGCTGCTGTGTAGAAGGTCACTTCAGAAATTCTGTCTACACTATGAGGACATAAATATTAGGGAGAATCTCCTCTGCCTCACATGAGCCTGGGTCCTTCAGTGAGTCCCCCCACCACATCCCCTCAATCCTTTGGTTCTTCCCAGTATTGTGACCTTTCTGTCCTTCCTCTCAAGTTGTAGGAGTTGATTCTTCCCAAAATAACCTGAGTAATGGCTTGCAGGAAAGTTACAATTAGCTTTTCACAGGGAAGAAAGCTCAGAGAGTTTTTTTTTTTTTAAAGGAAAAGAGGTAGAAGAAAAAAAGAAAAAAGCAAATGAAAAATCTTGTGGTCTTCTAAGTGAGTTGAGAAAACACTGAGTTATTTCTGTAGAGCTATTCTGGCAGGAGATACATTGATTTTTGGCCTATCTTCATTGCTTTTATTGCTGATTACATCCTCTTTTTCTAGATTGTCCCAGGTGGCCACAGGTGAATGAATTGCGTTTCCTTACAGACCATTGATTTCTGTGTTGACACACATTGATTTCAGCTCAGAATAAGAAAGATCATCCTAATAGAGCTATCTAAAGTTGGAATAGTTGCTTGGGTGGTGGGGGAAGGAGGGTGGTAATGAAATAGTGAAATCCCTGTCAACAGAGGTGTTCAAAGACTGAATGACTGTGGAGGCAATGTGGTGGAGCTGACTCCAGCAGGACTAGGATAGCTCAGGGGATCTTTAATGTTCTCACCCCATGTTCCGCATTAGCACCTGAGATGACTGTTTAATATTATGTAGATACTACATGCCAGTGAGGACAGTGGTTCCCGAAGTGTCACTTGTTAGATGTTTCCCACAGGGTGGTATGCTTGACGATTTTCTTTGGTGAGGAATTTACTGTTAAAATAGTAAAAATGCAATTACTACAACAATTCACAATTTCATGGATATCATTGCCTGGGATGAAGCTAACAAAACCCATGCCGTAGTAATGGACATTTAGACTGTAAAAATTACAGGTGAGGCCCTAAGTGGTGACCTTGAACATTTAAGACCTTTATTGCTGAATTTTAGCCCTAACTGCTCTGAAGGATGAGTCGTACAGATGACCCAGATAAATAATATGGAATCTGATCTACTGTGGTTCTATGCTGTATCTCAGTGTTCCCCCCGACCCAGGGGTACATTGTGAAGCAGATTTGAATTTGCTTCACAAAACTCAGATTATAAAAATCTAGCATTCATTATTTCCAGAACCTTGCTAGGTTTCTGAGTGTCTAGCCACTTTAGTGGAAAACAACCTGATCTTTTTAAATTTATGTTTTACCTTAGTTCTAGCCAGAGATTTTCTAGTTAACTGATGATTTACCATTCCTTTGATTATATATGTCATTCCTTTGATGTATATACAGTCAGCTGCCTGCTACTCCTCCTTTCCTGAAGCTTATGTAGCCTGACGTTGGGGTTGGGCATCTGGGCTGCAGACCCTCTCGGGAGGCTGCAGACTGGCGGTGGCTGCAGGGAAGTGGGCCCTCCTTGTCTGTGGGCACTGACACCTCTCCCCCACCACATCAGTTGCTGAAGCATCCGCATACCCTACCAAGCATGTCCTATCAAGACAAGAGTCTCCTGATACATGAACCCTGTCTCCTCCTTGCCCAAGCCTTGAGACCCCTTTAGGACCATTGGCAAGATCCCTGTGCCCCTCTTTGGCTCAAGATTGTGTGCTGAAGACAGGAAATCTTCACAGAGCCTCCTGCACCACTCAGGAGACACATGAGCTTTAGGGATGGGAAGGGGCCATCTCAGGCCCTCTCTCTCTGCGTCTTCCCAGTCCTGATGTTCTGTGTTTTCCCTTGGGGTACACTGAGCTCCTATTGATCAGGCACTTTGCAAAGCTGTCTCTGTCCAGGGTTTGAGAGGGTCACGCTTTGCTGTATTATGGCTGCAGTGGCTTCCAATTGGTCTCCCTGCCTCTTCCACTGCTCTCCCACAGTTTGTCCTCACCGGCAGCTACACAGGAGTGTCATGCCTGCTTAAAACCCTCTGAAGGCTTCCCATTTCCCTCAGAGCAAAAGGCAAAGGCCCCCTGTGATCTGCCTCCTAACATTACCTTGCTGATATCATCTGCTGCTACTCCTGTTCTAGCCACACTGGCCTCCTTGCTGCTCCTAGCAAGGAACATTCTAGGCATGCTCCCTCATTAGGCCTTTGTGCAGCTTTTTCTGTCTTCCCTATATCAGAATTGCCACTTCCTCACTTACTTCGAGTATGCTGAAATGTCACCTTCTTGATGAGGCCTACTCTGACCACACTGTTTCAGTTGCAGTCCACCCTAACTCCCATCCTTCCTGCCTTGCTGACCCTGACATGATGCACAGTTCTTTGCTTAAACACCCTGTCCTCCAGGCAGTAACCAGATGAGGTATTTCTTATATAAATTTGCAAATCAGAAAAAATATTCTTTTCAGACCAGTTAACTTCCTTTTTGGATCGAAGAGTAGTGTTGCCATAATCACGGTGGATTTTGTAGAATATTATGGTGAAGACAGGAATTTGGTAACAGCTAGAGGGTGGTGTAAAGACCCTGGTAGCTGGGGGACAGAGGTCTAAGGTGGTGAGAGAGAGCCCAGGGGCCAGGGAAAGAGGTGGGAAGGGTCCCAAGACTCATTTTTCCCGTTCCTCCTAGTTTCCTCCCAGAGCAGAGCCATCACTTGATTCCCATCAGGCAATCACAAGATCACAAAGGATGATCCACCCCTATTTCCCTTACCTCTTGGGGCAGTCTGAGAGCTTGCTCTGTGATGATGCTGCTTGGAGAGGCCCAGGACTGTTGTGCCAAGCCTGAGCATATTCCATTCCCATGCAGCGCTGTGCTTAGTAGAAAGTGCTGCTGACAACAGCTCTGCTTCCTCTACGTGGACCTGCTTAAAGACAAGAAGCCAGGCCAGGGAGAGGGGGCAGGTGGAACCTGGCACAAACATGCACCTGGCACAAACATGACACAAACATGCATGAACTTATTACCCCCTGCACATACATGTACATATGTACCTGCCATCACTGAAACATACAGTCAGGACAGGACTATTTGAGGGCCCATCCAATTTCAAAGTACAGCCTATACTATCCTTACTTCAACTTCCAGAGAGACATTGGGTAAGGAATCAGATTTTGAATTCTAGGTACAGTGTTACTAGCTATGTGACCTTGGGTAAGTTTCTGTGCCCTGTTTTCTTATTTACTTAATGGGAAAGATAAAAGTACTCACCCGATAGGTTGGTTAATAAACATGAATTTCGGGTCTTGAGTTCAAGAAATGGAACTCCTACCATAATTAGAGCCAGCACGGTGCAGTAGATGAAGGCATGGCATTTGGAGTCAGTCGGATCTAGATAAGAGGCTCTTCCATTTAATGACTGTGTGACCCTAACCTTGGGAAAATTATTTAATCCTTTTAAGTCTCAGTTTTTCATTTGTAAAATTGAGTTCACAGTAATAGTTATTTCTTAAGATTTTTTTTGAGAATTAAGTAAAAATTTAAAGGATTTGTTGCATAAAAGCCCCTTATAGTATCTAGTATAAAATTAAAAACCCAATAAATATTAACCATTATTTTTATTGATGATGGTGGTGGAGGTGGTGTCTAGTATGACCCCTCATTCTCATTCTATCCTACTTAATTGCAGAGAGGCCTTTTACATATAATCCAATGCAGTGTTCACTTCCCCACCTCAAACTTACTGCTTGCCCAATTGAACTTAACTTTATTCAGTTTAGGTTGAGTCATTTTTCCATTATTCTGAGGATTGTTAGAATTAGAATACTGACCAAGAATTTTATGTAAAAGTGAAGTCCCAGTGTGCATTTATAGAGCATGAACTACAACCAAAAAACATAGAGAGGGATAAGAAGACTCCCCCACTTGCTGTGATCAGAACAATGAAATGGCTTTGTAGGCTTGTGGAGTATTTACAATCTTGTAATTGTGCAGGTGAATATGGGAACTCCCTCAACTAACGTGCTTTGGGGTGTAAGTAACAGAAAACCTGACTCAAATGGGCTTTGGCCAGTAGGAGCTGTATTGGCTCATATTGCTGGTGGTCTAAGGTGGGGTGGCTTCCAGGTTGATTGAATCTGGGACTCCCTCTCCATTTCTTGTGATTTTCTTGGCCCTCCTCTCCTCCATGTGGCAGGCTTATCCTCAGTTGGCAGTGACGTGGTGGCAGCGGTTTCACAGTTTGCATCTGTGCAGAACCCTGTCCAGAGGCAGAGAGGGACCACTTCTTTTTCTAGCCTTCCCTTAAAAGCTGGGAGATTTTCCCTCCAAAATCCTAGTACATGTTACCTTATACTTCATTGGCTTTAAATGAGTCACATGCCCTTTTCTCAACTAATCACTGACAAAGGGATGTGGTTACCTTGACTGGATTAGTCTAATTAGAACCCGCCATGGAGCTGGAGCCCATCCCCCAAACTGTATGCACGGTGCATAAGGTTGGGGGATGGAGCGATCTTGAGGAGGTAAACATAGTGCCTACTAGAGTTTTCCTTTTCAGATCATTGGAGAGATGTGGGCACTTTCAATTGGATTGTAATTGTTGGTCTTATCTTACAAGTGCCTTGTGTCTTATTGCAGAACGTCAGGGAACACCAGTCTGTGTTGTGCACCTGGAATTGCCAACATCGTGCTCAGTATGCATTTATTGAGTTAAAAATCCTTTGGGCCACATTATCTCTAGAAAAGTGAATTTTGTTCTCAATGAATTCTTTGGCTTAAAAAGCAGGTTAATTATAACATCATTATTGGTAATCATGTGGTAAAATATGTAATAAATGACCAGAAAGAAAAAGCACAAAACAGAATAATCAGAGGGCACAGAGAAGACAGTAGAATGAAGAAAAGACCCTAAAAGCTTTCAGAGATCAGATATGCTTTGGAGGCACAGGTATGCCCTTCTTCCATTTCTATCAGCTCCTGTGTATCCAGATCCTAACCCGAGATCTTCCCACTCGTTGTCAAGCTTCTTTGTAACTTCCCACGTGTTTGATCACAGCTGAGGTGTGCACAAAGGCTGGGTTCTGAGATAGGTCAGATGGAATCTGACTAGAAGGGGCCAGACTTGGCAGCCAGATGGGGAACAGCTCAGGCCACCAGCACAGGAGTTCACAACTGGCCAACATGTGAGGCACTTGAGGGCTGTAAGGTGTCCTCCATGAAGACCACATTGTAGGCCCCATATGCCCGGCTTTGGGCTTTGTTCTTGTTTCCCTAGGTGGCAACTCAGACTGGCTCTCCCAGTCCAAACCATGTTCCCTACTTAGAGCTGCAGCATGAGGGAATGCCCCTGGGCTAGTACCTTTGAAAGCCTGTGCTGCTGTTATGACCCTGCTCAGAGAGGAGATTTAATCTGCCAGCACAAACAGTGCTGTCCATAACTTTACTGCAGTAGCAACATACTCCCTTTAAAAGACAATTACCTCCAAGAAAATCACTTCAAGTAATCTTGGTCTGAGTGGGTGGGAGGGATATTACGAAACTCTAACTGGAGATCCCCAGTGCTACTGGGATTGATACTTGAGAATGTTTTGATAGAAAAGAGGCTATTGGAGAAGATTTTGCAGCATTGTAGATGCCGTTGTCTGAGCCTGATGCTGCAGTGGTTTGGACAAACACCCTTCAGGGACTATATAGAGGCTTCTGGAAGTTAGCCCCTAGCCCTTCTCTATCCCAGTCTAGATAACTGTGGAACTTCAATTTGTTTCTCCAAGTCCAAGGGATTGTAGCATTTTATTTTCTTTCCAGTTATAACTATTACTGACTCCTAGTGACTTTTCCTTCCAGAGGCTATCCGAGGAGTAGTTTTCTGTCCTAAGTTTTCTACCTCCCTTAAGTTCCTTAGAAAAGTATGGGAAACTGCAAAATATCTTCCCTCCTCCGTACCTGTTTATCTTCCTCCCTCTCTCCTCCCCTTACTCTTTCCTTTCATAAGCACTTACTGAATGCTTACAATTGCAGCTGCTGGGGATACAGCAGTCAATAAAGCAGAAGGTGTCTCTGCCTTCACGTAGCTTCAAGGCTAGCTGGGAAGGGGTAGTCATTAATCAAAGGACTGCAGAAATAAATATGTCTGTGATGTAAACCTTCTACATAATTGATGAAGACCCACCAACACTTAATATTTTTGAGGTCTTGTTTTCCAAATCATCAAGATCCTTTGGTATATTGATTGCCGCAACATTTAGAGTTTCTCCTTTTTCTTTTATGTAAAAAAAAAAAAAAAAAATCTGATTACCTATCTCTCTACACATTATGATGTAGCAATTTTTTGGCAATCGACTAATTCCCTTCCACAGGTAAACTGGCCAATATTCCATGTATTTGACATATTTGTAAGTGTTTGCATTTGTATTTGCTTTTGTGATTATAACACAATACAAATAGCAATAGTGTAATAGAGATTGCCAGTGCTTATTGATATTGGTTTTCTCCTTTTCTTCCTTGGCATGCATGTGTACTACATTTCTGCTCTCCTGTGATTAAGCAGGGCCAGGTGACTGAATTCTGGCTAATGGAATGTGGAGAATTGATACACACCACTTCTAGGCCTTGCTCGTAAGCCTCATGCAAAATCTTCCAAGTGCTTTTTTCTTTTTCTTTGTCTCCCAGCTGGAGAGAAAAAGAGCTTAGGAAGACTCTGAGGTCCAAGGCTTGGGTGTTAGCAGAACCAGTTGCCTGTTTTTGTAAATAAAATTTTTATTGAAATATAACCATATCCATTTGTTTATATATTGTCTATGCTGCTTTCACACTGAAAGCAATGTGAAAAGGCAGAGTTGTGTAGTTGCAGCTAAGACCTCATGGCCTGCAATGCCTAAAACATTTACTATCTAACCCTTTAAGAAAAAAATTTGCTGAACCCTTCCCCAGGGGATGGCGGAGCCACTGAATGAAAGGAGCCTGGTTCCCTGAATGACTATGTGGAGCAGTCTCTCTTTCCCATCTTCCAGGGCAACTTGCATCATTAGACAGTGATATTAGAGAGAAATAAGTTTTTATTTTATTAAGCTACAGATATTTTGAGATGTTTTGAGGTTGTTTAATACAAACATAAGTTATTTTACATAATAGAAATGGTAGCTAATTTTTATGGCCAGGTGCTGTTCTATGAGCTTCTGTATTTAATTCTTACAACTTTATGATGTATCTACTTTTTTTTCTCTTTTTTTGAGATGGAGTCTCGTTCTGTCTCCTAGGCTGGAGTGCAGTGGTACGATTTTGGCTCAGTATAACCTCCACCTCCTGTGTTCAAGAAATTCTCTGCCTCAGCCTTCTGAGTAGCTGGGATTATAGGCACCCGCCAGCATGCCCGGCTAATTTTTTCGTGTTTTTATTAGCGATGGAGTTTCATATTCTTGGCCAGGCTGACCTCAAACTCCTGACTTTGGGATCCACCCACCTCAGCCTGCCAAAGTGGATGTATCTACTCTTAATGATCATTTTACAGATTAAGATAAGCAAGGCTATGTACTTTGCCCAGGAATTCAGTTGGTGAGAGTGGAGCTGGGATTCATACCTAGCTCCAGAGTTCAGGGTCCTAACTTCTATTTTTTTGCCCTATATTTACCTAACTTACAGTTCCAAGTTCCTCCCTAGATACTATCTGGATTCTTATCATAGGCTTCTGTAGGGCAGGTTATATTATTATCCTCATTGTTTATGTGAGAAAACTGACCTAGAGAAATCAAGCTAAAGCTTGCTTGATTAGCAAGTGGCAGAACTGTAACCTGAACCCAGAGCTTCTGATACCGGACTACGGACTCTTTCGACTCCTCCGCAGAGACTTAGGCTGACTTAGTGCACACTCCATATTTGAAGCTGAGTGTTTTCCTTGAGTCCTGGTTTACATTCAGAATGCACCAGCCTGTTAAATTGCTGTTGGACATTAGCCCATCCTTGAACAGTCACCATAACGACAATACGCATGTGGAGAGGAATGTGGGGTGGGCAAAAACTGATGCCAGTCCAGGGCAGAATAGAGCTTTGCAGGGAGTAGGGGTGGGTCAGGGAACTCTTCCTGGGTGTGTTTTGCTGTGTTTTTTTCATGATATAGACTGGGAATGGTTGAGAAGGACACTGTTCTGGCGGCTTTTAACAATCTGACTCATCCAGGACAACACCTCTTACCAACTTAGCATAGCCTCTCAGGCTGACACACTGCTTTTAGGACAGTGTTTAAAGACATGATTCCTAGCGGGAAAGGGTGTCTATTAACAATGCAGATTTCTGAACCCACCCAAGATCTACTGCATGAGAATCTCTGGAGAGACATTCAGGAATCTGCATTTTTAACCAGCAATGTAGATGGTTCTGATGTACACTAGAGATTGAGAACAGCAGTCTTAGGAAGTCATGGCAAATGAAAATCATGCCCAGCTTTTACTCCTCCTTTTGCGGCCAGGTAGCAGGCTGGCTCAACTAAGAAAAATCCCTAGATGAATATTTATTTCTGCATGGGAAATATTTCCTTTCAGAGTGGGCGGGTGAATATGCTGAGTAGGTCATTCCCTGCCATTCCTATTGCTGGGCAGGAAACCCATTTAACCGTATCAGTTCTCTCTCAAGAGAATCATTTTTACAATTAACTCAGCATGATATATAAGTTGTAGAGTATCATATCTAAAAATTCATTCCATCTTATAACTTTTAATTTCTAACAGGTGGGAATTAGGACATCTTTGCCCTCATCTAGCCTATAGCAGACAGAAGGTACAGAGCCAGGATAGCTCAGAGCCAGCTTGGGGACACTTGTGTGCCTACCACTCACCTCATAGTACTCATCAGTTCCATTTCTGTCCACTGTCTCTTAGCCCATGTGCTTGGTGGTATATGCAGTGGAGACTTCTTTGCTGAACTCAGAACTTTCAGGGAATGAAGATAGTAGACTTAAAAAAGCATAAGTTTCATTGACTTCCTGGTGTATCCACTTCTCACAAGATAGTTAGAGGATGCACATGTCCTGGGGGAATCAGAAAGAGAGTGGTGGAGGGGTGGGAATAGGATAGGCATGCAGCCAAGAAGAAGAAGATGAATGTCCTCAATGTGGCAGACTTATCTTTAAGGGTCTGAGAGGCACAGATAAGCCAAAGGGGTGCACGGACCATTATTTCTAAAGCAGTCAAAAACAGATGAATTATAAAGTAAAACTCTTGATAGAGTATAAAGGGAAAGATGGTGCCAAAGACATAATATTTCTTCATGGACAAAGATCTTGACTTTGACTCTAGAAGGGTGACAGGGAAGACAATTTCAGAAGTAGGCAGGAGTGTAATTATGAGCACAAGTGTTTTTGGCAGTGCAGGGTGCTTGGGTGGAGGTGGAGGAGGAGAGCCCTTATTCTGCCATCCCACTGTGCCCTGAAAAGCAAGGGAAGGGTTTTTCTGGGGCTGTTGGATTGCACTAAACCCTCTTCCTCCTCAGGATCCCCATAATTTAAAATCACACCCTCTGTCCACTAACCAAACTTAGCAATGAAGAATAAGAAGAGAAGTAGGTAGAAAGCAAGGGTTAGAGTCAGACAGGTGCCCTCAAAGCTTTTATTAGCTCATTCTTGGGCAAGTTTCGCAGAGCTGGTCTTATAACTTTTAATTTATAAGCAGGCCCTCTTTTCCCTCCATTCAGCTATGTTGAGTGTGAGCTACAGGACAGCAACTTTGCTCTCAGGAAGCTGCTCACCTGGGTCCACCCCTCGTTCTCTTTTGTAGATCTCCATTTCCTGTTTTTGCCTGGTTCTCTGTAGAACCTGCTTCCATGGGCGTAGGCTGAATGACAATAATGGAGACCAAGAAATGCAGTTGAAAGACCAAAGTTTACAGATAAAGTTTTATCAGAACACAGTCATGCCCACTCATTTACATATTCTCTAGCTGCTTTCATGCTACAACAACAGAGTTTGAAGAGTTGCAACAGAGATTGTATGGCACGCAAAGCTCAAAATATTTATTTTCTGGCCCTTTGCAACAGAGATTCTATGGCGTGCAAAGCTTGAAATATTTATTTTCTGGCCCTTTGCAGTGTTTACCAATCCTTGCTCTAGAGAGTTTTGTACTGGCATTTAAATGCTAGCCTTAAGTAACATATATCACTTCTACTCACAACTCACTGGACAGAATGGTCACATGGCCCCACTCAACCATAGAGGGCCAGGAAGTACATCCTACCAGGGCAATAATCAGAATATTTGGCAAACAGCACTAATGGTCACCATAAGCACCTACTCTGAGTTGAACTCAGTACTAGGTGCTGGGTATAGAAAGATGAACAAGACAAAATTGTTGATCTCAAGGAATTTAAGGAACGCCAGAATTTGGGGATTGGAGGGGGAAGGCTAAGTATAGATTCAAGTATCCTTTCCTAGAAGATATAGACTAACTTGTCTGAATTGCTTGAGATCTCAGCTTGGTGCTAGCCAGAACTGGGGACTGGCCGGCTTGGCAAGCAGTGGGGGTGACAGATCCTCCTGATGAACATTTGTATCAATAATAGAAGGGTTGTTTAACAGAAATTCTTAAAGGAAAGATGAGATAATTTCATGTTTTGATATTCACAACATAAAGCCGGAGCTCTGCAGTGCATATTATTGCTGTTGTAATTTTGGCAAAGATGTGATTCAAATTGGCAAAGTGTCTGGGAAGAGGAAATCATGTAAGGAGAGAGGGTGGGATAAGTCAGAAAACAGGTGGGGAGCCAGGTACTGGTGGCCTGGTGAGACCTGGGAGGGTGGCCCAGGAGCCTTTGTCGCAGAGAGACACAAGGGAAAGGAGGCTGCAGCCAGCAGAGCCTGAGAATTCTTGGAGTTGCTGGAGATGCTAAGGCCTGGGGAGGGAGTGGGAGCAGCAGGGGAGGGGTGTGTGCGTGCATGTGGCGAAGGAGAGACATTTAAACATCGTAGGAATGAAGGATAAATTTAAAATCCCTCAAGGGGAGTTGAGACAGAATGACAACGTGAGGAACATGAATCACTCTTTCTAGGGACCCACCCAGCTGTTGGCATGATTTGGAATACATTTTCTCCTCCTTGCCAAACTCATTCTGGACCCTTTATCTTCCTTCTCCCTGATCCCTTGATCTGGCCTTGGTGGCCAAGTACCTAGTGCTGGCTATCATGTCCTGGGAGGTTCAAGCTCAAAAGCATTGAGGCCTTAGGGTGTGGTGCTGGTAGGGTGAGGAAGACCAGTCCAGATGCTGAAGACAGAGAAGGGGACAAATAGAGAAGGTATTTTAGGGCTCTAGGGATGTCCGAGTCTACTGAATGCTCCCATCAGGCTTTATCACGTATGTGCTAAGATCATCCTCTCATCCAGCCTTTTTGTTTCTATTTGTTATGTAAGCATAATGAGGAGGGGGGCTGGGAGAGGCATTTATGGATTCTGCTTCATGTGGTAGAGACAGTGTGATCAATATAGTGGAGAAAACCATAAGCTAGGACTTGAAATCTGAGTTCTCTCCCAGCTCTGCTTTTTATTGGCAGTATGATCCTGGGTGGGGCTCTCTACGTTTTTGGACCTCAGCATCCATAGATTGATATGGTTAGATCATTAAGATTCCTAACCATTGAAATAGTCTTTGTTTTTGTGACTTGCAATTTGACTTGCAGTCCAACCCAGGGAAGGTGGAGTGGGAGATGTGTCTGGAGGGCAGTGTTCTGGGAGGATGCCACCCTGGGCGCCCAGCACAGCTCCCAACATGTAGTGGGTGCTCAACCATCCAACACTGGTTGAATGATCTGGAGGTCAGGGTTCCTCTGAGCATGTAGAGCATAGGACACTTCTTAGATGCCACTTGTGGTCACTAAGATGTGTAGTTGGGAGGAATTCTGGTTTTGGGCTCCTGGCTAGGAGGGAGGCAATAAGCAGGTATCTTGAAAAGATGGTAAGTTCAGGCCCTCTCAAGCCACAGGGACTGTCCCTCCAGTACTTAGACCTGCTATGGGGACTAGCAATGTGTGAGTAACTTTTACGTCTCTCATTAAGTTAAACCTTTGCTAATTGGAGCATGTCAAGATCTAGTACCAGCCACCCACCTGGACTGCTGCTTTCACTTGGGCAGGACCATGAGGCGTAAAACAGGGAAAACACCTCAATGGCTTTGGACTCAGCCTTTAGGGGTGTAGTAGTGGAGGAGAGGTACACAAAGGAGGAGAGAGGAGTGACCAGGGAGGCAGGAGGAATCCTTTGGTTTCCCTAAATCCTCCCTCATGCATCTGCTCTTCCTTTTGCCTGTATTCTGTTCCTAAACTGGCAAGCTCTGTTTAACCCAGCTCCAGGGTCCTTTCCTTCACACAGCCCTCCTGACCACCCCCAGCTGGGCTAGGTGCCCCTCTTCTTTTTTCTTTTTTTGGGACAGAGGCTGGGCTGGAGTGTACTGGTGTGATTTCAGCTCAGGGCAACCTCTGCCCACCGGGTTCAAGTGATTCTCCTGCCTCAGCCTCCCAAGTAGCTGGGATTACAGGCATGTGCCACCACACCTGGCTAATTTTTGTATTTTTAGTAGAGACAAGGTTTCACCATGTTGGCCAGGTTGGTCTCGAACCCCTGACCTCAAGTGATCCGGTCACCTTGGTCTCCCAAAGTGCTGGGATTATAGGTGTGAGCCACTGCGCCCAGCTAGGTGTGACTCTCATGTGCTCCTCTGGCAATCAGGCCTATGCCAGTCATAGCACATCCTGTCATGTGGTCATAGTCGATGTTTTTCCTGTCTCTCCCATGAGGATGATGGGGACTAAGTCCAGCTCATTTGTTGTACCCAGTGCCTGGCACAATGCCTGGCACATGGTAAGTTCTCAGTCAACGCTGATTGAATGCGTTATGTCATTCAGAGGCCAATCTGGTCCTATCCTCCTTGTCATGGAAAAGGAGATTGACGATGCCAAGGGGAGCAGTAGGGCATCTGAGTCACACATGGCCCCAGATCCTGAGGCAGACACAGGCATTAAAAAAAAAGGAAGGAATCTGCATACAGGACCCAGTTCTCAAGAAGAGTCCTTCTTAGGCTGGGCTCAGAGGCTCATGCCTGTAATCCTAGCACTTTGGGAGGCTGAGTCAGGAGGATTGCTTGAGCCCAGGAGTTGAGAACAGTCTAGGCAACATGGGGAAACGACATCTCTACAAAAAATAAAAAATTTGCTGAATGTGGTGGCGTGTGCCTGTGGTTCCAGTTACTCAGGAGGCTGAGAGAGACGGGAGGATCACCTGACCCTCGAAGGTTGATGCTGCAGTGAGCCGTGATTGTGCCATTGCACTCCAGCCTGGGTGATGGATCCTATCCCCACCAAAAAAAAAAAAAAAAAAGGAGACCACCTTGTGGCTTGGTCCCCCCAGGAGCGCGCTTGGGAGGCAGGGCAGCAGATGGTGGGTGGGAGTCCCCCAAGAGTAGGCCCTGGGGAAGGGGCTAGAGGGATTCTTCCACCAAAAATGCGAGGGAACAGCCAGCTAGCTGTCCGAGGTGGAGCTGAGATGTGCGACCCTCAGAGTTCTCCTCTCCTTATTGCAGCACCTTGAAACCTAATCACCGGGGCATATCATTATTTCTTTAACCTCTGTCTTCTGCAGTAGACTGTAAGTTTATGAGAGCAAGAATCCAGTCCACTTTGTTAAAAATCTGGACACCTGGCGCCCAGCCTGGTCCACTGCGGATGCTCCTGATTTCAACATCATTTATTGAGCTCCACTGTGTGCCAGTTTGTGGGTCGGGCCTGGGATGTAGCACTGAGCAAGCCAGAAGCCTTGGCCTGGAGGGCAATGCCATTAACCTCTTTCTTTCTCTGCTCTACTTCCCTGTGACCTTGGCCCCATTCTCCCTCCCTCCCTCCCTTCCCCACTCCTTGTCTCTGCCCTCCCCCTCCCACAGAGCAATGTTCTGTGATGGTGCCCGAGATGCCTGGATTGAGCCCAGACCGCAGGCTGCCCGAGCCCGCCCCCTGCCCGGCTGCGAGGAGCCCTGAGCCCGGGTCCGCGGGCCGCCGCCGCCGCCATGTCCTGGCCCTGCCGGAGGAAGAGGCATGGCGGCCCCAGCAGTGCGCTCTGCTCGAGGCCGACGCCTCGGACGAGGTGGACATGCTGCCGGCCTCCCCGCGCGCCGCCTCCGGCTTCGACAACTTCTTCCCGGTGCAGGAGGGCGAGGGCCCGGGCTGGGAGGGCGCCGTGGCACTGGAGGCGGGCTCCAGCCCTTTCCTCCCGGTGAGCCCGGAGGTCATGAAGCGGCGGCGCGGGGGCCTCATCGAACAGCGCGACATCATCAAGGCCCACGAGGCGCACAAGATGCAGAGCACCCCGCAGGCCCGGCGCAAGGAATGGGAGTGAGTATGGCGGGGATGCGGCGGGCGGGCATGGCTGGCTGGGCCTGGGGTCGGGGTGAGCTCCTGGAGCGGATGGGCCCCCGAGGCCGCCCTGGGGGGTCGGGAGATGCTTTCAGCTGTGCTGCGAGTAATGAGGGACTGGATCCTCTGGGTGAGGTCCTTGTGGTCAGCCCCAGATCTCACCACCCGGCTGTAGGCCTCGTCCAGCCTCACTGAGGCCTTCGGCTGTCAGATGCGGGTGAATCTGGCTTGCCCTCAAGGCTCACTTGTTTTACTAAGAGCCTGTGGAGAAAGAACTGGGTTCTGTTTCATTCTCTGAGCTTTCCTGAAAGCCAGGGAGAATCCTTCACAACGTGGATCAACTATTTCATCTTTCCTTCAGGAACTGCAGCTAACCCTGACTTTTTAATATCCTCCTTGGATGAGTGATTACATTTTGGGCACATCTCCAGTGGATGGAAGAAAATGACCAAGATCTGTGTGGCCACTCCTGGCTTTATTTCTGCTCTGTTTGTGTAGGGCAAAAGGCCGACTTTAATTCACACCTGTTGAGAATTTTGGCTTTTTCTTCTCAGGAGTCCTAAATTAAAGGAAGATGGTATTTCACTTAATTCTCGGTTGCCCCAGGTTTATGCTCTATAGAAGGACTTTGTTTTGCCCTCTGGATGCAGTTTACTCTGCATACTGGCATGCCCTGTGGTCTGTATGTCTTTATCTCTTCTTGCTTTAGATTGTTGACTTGCTAGATGTCATCAAGTGCAAAGAGACTAGTCACAGGTGTATTTTGATGGTGGTGGTCGTGGTGGGATTTACCTAGTTGGTTTCAGTGAATGTTCCGGATGATGCAAGTAGGGGTAAATGAGCTGATCTCTGTTTCATAAGGATGTCAATGTTTGTTAGTTAATTCATTCGTTCAGTGAGTCCGAATGTATGCCAGGCTCCTGGGATTCAGAGAGGAGTTGGGCATAGGCAGTATTCAACAAATCTCTTGGCTGTTCATCTCTCAGCACTATTAGTGTTTAGAGCCTTGCATACCTGTCTTTAAGTGCCAGACAACATTCCAAGCACCTTACATATATCCGCTTATGTTAATCTTTACCATAACTATGAGGTAGATACAGTTATTAGCCACATGTAACTGATGAGCACAGAGAAGTTAAGTGGCTCTCTCAAGGTCACTTGGATAACAACCACATTGTTACTGTGATTTGATATTAATTAGTGATTTGAACCCTGGCAGTCTGGTTGTGGAATCCATGCCTTTAACCATGATGGCACAGTGCCTTTCATTCTAACTCTCAAAGTACTTCTCTTAACAACCTATTGAGGTGCCATGGTAAGAGCACTAGTGTGGGGGTTTGGAGACTTGGGTCTAATTCCCAGGGTGACCTAATTAGTGGTGTGACCTTGAGTAAGTCACCTCATCATGGCTTTGAAAAACAAGTAGAAGGGAGTAGATGGCCTTTAAATACTATGCAGCTCTGATAGCTGGTCTTTCTTCATATTTAGAAGTTTATTTTTTAATGCACCTCCATCTTATCTTTCTAAAAGGACCCCGAACAACTTGAGGGCAGAGACTGTCATCCACATTGTTCATGTCACTCAATGCCTATCATCTGGCCTAACCCAAGAAATCCCACAATACTCAATGAAAAACTAGCTTTACCATGACTAGCAATGTGGAAATAACTTTTTATGTCTTTCACTAAGTTAAGCTTTTACTACTCGGAGGATGTCAAGATCTAGTAGCAGCCACCTACCTGGGGTGCCAGCGGGGATGATTGGGAGACTGTTTTCACTTGGGCAGGTCCATGAAGAGGTGAACCAGGGAACACACATCAGTGGCCTTGGGGAATGTTGGCCTTTAGAGGTGTGGCAGTGGAAGAGGAGCACATGAAGGAGGTGAGAAAGAGTGGAAGGAGGTGGGAGGGTAACCAGAGGGTAAAGGGACAAAGAAGTGAGGAAAATGGTGTGTTCAGAAGGAAGGTCATCATCTCCATAGAATGTTGCTGAGGCGAAATAAAATGAAGATAGAGAAGGAAACACTGGCTTTGGCAACACAGAGATGACCTGAATGGGAGTAGTTTCTATAGGGCGATGGGGTCAGTAGCCCAGTTGGAGTGGGTTAAAGAGAAAATGGGAAGTGATAGAGACAGTGATGTTGCCCCATCCTTCTCTGCTCCCCAACACTCACAACCTCCTCGTGGCTTTTCCCCTCACTACCCAAACTCCTTAGCCTCATGGCTCTGTATATGCCTTAATTTGACCTCCACACCCCTCCCCAGCTCTCCAAACCCTAATGTTACTGAGAAAAGAGGGATTGTGCTTGAGGCGCTAGAAGCCAATACTATAGCATTGGGTTTTTGAGAAGAGAAGCTTTTTATTGCATGTCGACTCACAAGGAGACAGGATGTCAAGCCCAAGTCTGTCTCTCTGTCCTTGCTTCAAGGCCATATTTTCATTAGAAAATGTTTAAGGGATTAGTAGGTCATTGGTGGAGGGAAAGGGGAGGTCTGGAAAGTCCTTGGACATGCTCAGTTATCTCTTCATGCTACCTCATGGGTTGCATGTGAAAATTCTTGAGGACTTAATATGAAACACATCGTGGAAGTTCAGCTGTGATGTCAGCAAGCTTGTTCTGCACAGACTCCAGTAGGCCAGGCCATCTTAGTTCCAACCGATGTCAGCCAGTTTTTTCTTGATCTCACATTGCGGGGAATTTCAGCATTTCTGCAAGTTGTTTCTTTTCTTATCTGCCATTCTGCAAGCTCAAGAATATCTGTTAGTCATTGTTTTCTTACTCATTGGGGCACAGTTTCAGCTTCATCTTTTCAGCAGGTTGTTTCTTTTCTTATCTGCTATTCTGTAAGCTCAAGAATGTAGTCATTGGCCTCTTTAACTCTTTGGGGGCATGGATTCAGTAATACACTGTCTGGCACTCATGTTCCATCGTCAGCAAAATCCTGTTCATCTTCCTCGCCTTCTCTGGAAGTCCCTTCTTCCATGCTGCCTTGGACTCTGCAGTCTAGAGAAGCAACTTGCTCCTCACTGTTGCTTCCAGACCATTACTCCCCTCTCCTTTCCTAAAAATGCCACCTGTGGAGTGCATGTCATCAGATAATACCACCTACTACCCCTCATTGCCACCATCTACAGACTACCGAGTCACTTGCTTCGTTCCAGGAAGAATCGGTTAGCCCTGGGTTTACTGCCTCTCTTCCCCACGTCTTCAGCTGCCGGCAGTTCTTGGTGATTTCAGTATCCACGTAGCGGACCCTTCCTGCACCCTGACCTCTTGGTTCGCTAGCCCCTTCTGTTTGGTGACTTTGCCTTCTTGCTTCGTGCTGACAGCTCACCTCCATGGCCTGCCTGTACCTTGTCATAACTGCATTGCTCCATAATCTCAGTTTCAAGCATCCCATTGCATGATCACTCCCTCTTTTCTGTCCACTTCACTCCCTCTAGTGCTCAATTCCCAAGATTCTTTAATCTCGCTGCATCCACAAGACATTGATCCAATTACCTTTTCACTATTCCCTTCCCTAGTCATGTCACCATTTCCCATCTTATCAAACTGAATTCCACTGTAAGCACCAAACGTATTTTCCAGATAAAATAGCGACCTTTCAATTGAGGTCTCCTCCTGCCTCTCAATCTCTTTCTTCTACCAACTTCTAAGATAGAATGAATCATCCACAAAGGGCAAGAATGCTGGAGCTCAAGTTGGTTTCTAGTGCACTTCGTGCTTCGCCATCATTGTAATCTCCTTATTTTCACCCTCACCTTTGTTGTCCCTCTGTTGCTTTGTTATACCTTGTCTGGCAAAACTTCAGCCCTGCTAAATCCCACTTGCCCCATTCTTCATGTACACATGGGCAGGTGACCATGGCTATAGAAAAAGTCACAACCACGCTGATCGACCTCACTGTGAATTGATGACTACCACCTCCAGTTGGCCGTTAGTCCTGCCCAGAAATCTTACTACTTTTCCCTTTTCTATTCACTCTCACCCTCCTCTACAGATTGTTTTACATGCTTTTCCCTTAACTCTCAAATCCCGTCATTTCCTGCTAGCTCGCTCCTAGCTCATGACTACAGTTGCCTTCCTACTTCACTGGGAAAATAGCAGCAATCAGGAGAGGCATGTACAGGCTGCATCCAATGCACTGACCACCTGCTGCATCTGGGCCCTGGTGCCATGCCTTTACCTTCTGTTACTGTGGACTGACCACCCCTCAAGTTCCATGTGGAGTCTGGTGCCCATGTAGAGCAAAACGAGCCCCTTTGTTTATTCTCTCTCCATTTTTTTTCTTACATTTTTCTCTGGAACCCATTCCAATCAGGTCTTTGTCCCAGGCAAACAAACAGCTGTTGACATGGTGATATTGGCCTCCTCAAGCAGAATCCAATGGGTGCTCTTTCGTGTCCATCTTCCTTGACCTAGCGTATCATTTGATCACTTCCTCTTTCTTGAAACTCTTTGGTCCTTATTTTTAATATTTTTTTAGAGACAGGATTTTGCTATGTTGCCCAGACTTATCTCAAACTCTTGACCTCAAGTAATCCTCCTGCCTCAGCCTCCTGAGCTAGGAGTACAGGTGAAAGTGTTTTGTCACATGGCTTTTATGATACACACTCTTGGTTCTCCTGTGTTGCTGGTTGCTCCTCAATCTCTTGCTAGTTTCCATTTCATTTTCCCAATCCTTACTAAACACTGGATGTCCCAGGGCCCAGTCCTCAGCCTGTTTTCTTCTCACCAGTGCTTACTTCCTAGTGCTCTTGTCCAGTCCCAAACCTATATGGTTAGCATCATATACAGCTGACCTCTAAATTTCTATCTGTACTCAGGACTTCTTCCCTGAATTTTAGATACCACCCACTTATTCACCATCTTTACATCCATTGGCATCTCAAGCTGAACATGTGTAACATCAAAATATTGATTTCTCTCCAAAACTGCTTCTCTTGTAGTTTTCTCTTTCATTAAACCTACATTTTTTTCTGTTGCTGGGGCCAGAAATGTTGAAGTCATTCTTATTCTCACATTGACACTCAATTCTTGCCAATCCCCAGTGTCTCTCCCTTCAAAATGTATCAGATCACTATTCACCACCTCTGCTGCTATCTCCCTGGTCCAAGCACCTTTTATTATTTTTATTCCACACACACGTATATGGTACTAGATGCCCAGTGCTATTCTAGGTACTTTACAAATATTAATTAATTTATCCATGTAATAATTGATTGCATCTGGTACCATTATTACCATTATTGCCCCAATTTTTGCACTTGGGGATAGAGAGTTTAAGTCACTTGCCCAAGATCATCATGTCAACCACCTCTTAATGAGCCTCCCTGCCTCTGCCCCTCCCTGCTAGACTCTGTTTCCCCAGCTGCAGCTAAAGATCCTTTCTTTTTCCTTTTTGATTTACAAAGGATTTAGAAAGATAGAACAAGGAGTTTCTGTCCAAGAGTCTTAAGAAATGTTTCATGTCAGTCCTTAGCTCAGTACATGATTTCTATCTTCTCCCTCTTCCCCCTGCCCAGCCAGCCTCCTAAAGATGCATGGGTATGTTTGGTTTGATTTCTTCATCCTTCTTGTTCTGCTCTGGCTACACTGGTCCACTGTTACTCCTTGAATGTACTCAGACCTCCCACATCAGGCCTCTGCCCTTTGCTGGTCCCTTTGCCTAGAATGCTTTCCCCATTTACCAGGATGGCTCCTCTCTCGTTTCCTTTAGGTTTATGCTCAGAGAGAACTTCCTCATCACCCTGTTTAAATGGCATTCCCCCATTGTCTCTCTCCCTCTTTATTTTGCTTTATTTTTCATCATAGCCCTTATTCTTTCCCCAACGGACACACAAACACACACACATACATACAAGCACGGATATTTTGCACGGAAGTGCAAGCTTCTTGAAAGCAGAGCCTTTGTCTTACCTTCAGGGTCCTGAACAATGCCTAGTGTGCAGTTGACTCACAATAAGTGTTTGCTGAAAGAATGATAAAATAAACATATTGAGGGGACTTGATATCCATTCTAATCAGCTAAGTTCCAGGGAAGGAGGCAGCTGAGTTCCCTGGGTCAACTGTGTGGTTGTGCAGGTTGCTGACTGCACAGAGTGCTCCAGTTCTCCAGTTGAACAGTCAGCAGTGGAAGTGGGGAGTCTGTTCTCTGCCCCACTTCAGGGCTGCTCAGGATCTGCAAGCACTTTGTAGAGACGGAAATTTTACCTCCCTTCTGTCTCCTGCCTTTCAGCTTCTCCTGACTTATGTTTTTTAGAAGGATCCCCTTGGCTGTAGGACAGGGACAGCCTGGTCCTTTCCCGGGGCTTGGATTTGCTACAGTGGGAAATCAGGCAGGGTTCTCTGTGGGCAGCCTTGACAGCATCTTGCTCCTCCCAAGGCCCTGTCCACTGCTTATACAGATGAAAGCCCGGGACATATACCACCAGCTTTACAAATCCTGTCTCCTAGACACTGAGTCAGGACCCTGCTGATGAGTGAAACAGACTAGAAACCAACCTAGGAGATCTCCTGCATTTTTTTTTTTTTTTTTTTTTTGTCTTTAACTGGGTAAGCCAAATGTTGTTGGGAGAAGGAATACTTTAGGTGATTTCAGATGAAGCAGATTTTCTTGGGCAGAATATTGTTTTCCTAAGAACCTATGTAAAGGTTTCCTCAGGCCCACTTTTTTAGGTGACGAGGACTTCTTGGTTAACACCAAGTGTTTCTTGTGTACTAAGTTTTATAACTTTAGGAAGTGGGCATGTCACAATGTTTTACTAATACTTTAATATAGTTGTCTCCAGCTTAAAACATTTTTCATACACATGATCTCATCTGAGCCTCACAGTGAACTCATGAATTAGCTTTATTGTTTCTAGTTGACAGAAGAGAAAAACGAGCTCCAAAGTTAGAGGTGGTACTAGGTCAAAAACCTATGTCTTAATACTGACTGCCACCATTTATTGAGCACTGGCTATATGGTAGGTGATTTGCATGTATTATTTATTGTAATGGAAATAATAGGTACCATGATGAAGAACAGAAACATTTTGTATGGCACTATTATTGCATATGGGTCTGGAAGAAAGGAGATTATGTGTAACTTTAAAGTCTGCGTAGGTTGGTATGACTTACTCTATAAAGAGGGAGGGGGTATTTCCATAATCATAGTACTTAGCACACTTCATTGTAATTGCCTGTTTACCTGTCTGTGTCCCCCACTAGATTGTAAGCAGAGAAGTCTGTCTGCTCCCCATTGTGTCTCCTTTACTTAGCACTGTGTTGGGCACGTAATAGACACTCAGTAGACATTTGCAAAATGAACAACAACAATGTAATTTTTCATATCGGGAAACCGAGGCTTGAAAAGGTTAAGTTACCTGCCCAGTATCACAGAGCCAGTGAGGATTCACTCCAGGTCCTCTAATTCCAAAGCTCATGCTTGTTCTAGTGAGCCATCCTACTCACTGGTGTCCCTATAGTAACTGGCACAGCACTGGGTAAATAACAGGAACTCAGTTCGTGCTTGAATTCTTGCAGTGCTACGTGTAAATTGTGGGATTGGGCAGGTTGTAACCTCCGCATTTTTCTGAGTAGAGGTGAGAAATAATATCTGCCTTGCAGGTCTGTTGTAAAGTTTGACCACATTTATTAGATCATATAGTCTGGTGGGGGGTCCTCAAAATGTTGATGAGCACCAGGGTTATTCTGGGCCTCTTCTCTGCCTACAGTCTCCCTGGGTGACCTCACCAGCTCCAACTATCTGCAGATGAATTGCAAATGTAAATTTCCTAAGAACCCTTGACTCTTGTAGCCAAATGCTTGTTTGGCATCTCTGCACTGTTGTCTATCTAGTCAGCTTCTAAAACATAACGTGGCTAGAACAAAACTCCTGATCCTCTTCTGATCCTGTCTGGCCCCTCATTTTTCCTTATCTCAGTAAATGGCACCACTATTTCTCCAGTTGTCTGAGCCAAATATTCTCATTATCTTTTATTTCTCTCAATTTTTCATTTCTGATCAGTGGTAAGCCCTGTCAACAACATCTCCCAAACATATCCCAAGTCCAAACACTTCTCCATCCCCACTATCCTTTGGACCATTGCGATGGCCTCCTAACCTGTCTTTGCATCTTTGTTTCCCTAGAATCTGAGAATGTGTCTATTGACACAACAGGCAGGGACAATCTGAACTCCTTTTGCTGGCTCATAAAGCCCTACCCCACCTGAGCTTTGCTTAATTCCTGGCCTCATCTACTCTCTCCCTCGTTCCCTGTGCTCCTGCCCACTTGACTTTTATTTAGGCTATGCCTGTTGATGTCTCTACCCTGGCTCCTGCCTTTGCCTGGAATATTTCTCCAGATTTCAACAGGGTTGATTCATTCTTGCCATTTGGACCTTAGCTCAAATGATACTTCCTCAGAGAGGCTGTCCTTCATCACACAGTCTAAAATAGACACCTGGTCACTGTGTCATATCACCTATGCAGTTGACCACCTACCCCCACAAGAATGTTGGTGCTGTGAGATCAGTGATTTGACTGCCTCGTTCACTCCATATCCCCAGTGCTGAGGGCAATGCTGACACATAGGCCCTCAGTAGTTATTTGTGAATGAATATTTATGAATGTTCCATAACAGTGGCTATGGTTATAGTTACGATCTATGTGTTCACCTGGCCTCTGATAGCCCTAGCCATAACGAACAGTCTAGTCCAGGAAGCTCAGGACACCAGGGGCTCTAGGTCTAGAACAGGGCCAGCCCCTGGGGTGTGGAGATTCATGACCTGTAAAACACAGGTTGGTTAACTTACAGGTTGTATAAGAACTGTCCTCCTTCAAGTTATTGTTTGATCCCCACACAGCCATGTCTTATTTGACTTTGGGTAAAATATCCAACCTTTCTGAGCCTCATTTTGCTCTTTTGCCAGATTGTGGATGAGTACAGCAACCTTTTTGAGTTGTTATGAAGGAAAAACAGCATGTAAAGTACTTAGTCCGATGCTTGGTTGTTTTTCTCCTTGATATCTTATTCCTCACCTTCAGGAGCCTGTCACTTGCCATTGCTTATAGTTTAACCAAAACATAGATTGTGAATCTAACAATAGAAGCCTGCAACTTCTTATCTACCGAGAAAGTATACAAGAACTGCTAACTCATGCCCCCATGCTTAGCAACATAGCTTTCTCAATTTTGAAAGGATTAGAGTCATCTGTGGGTCTTAGGAACCAAAAACATTGATTCAACTCCAAATAAAAGTAGCAAACATGTATTTTTCCACTACTGTAATAACCCTAATCCCCTTAATCTTACCCATCATTACTACCTTAGCCAACCCCTATAAAAAAGGTTCATACCCAAATTACGTAAAAACATCTATCGCATGTGCCTTCATCATCAGCCTCATCCCTACAACAATGTTTATATGTACAGACCAAGAAGTCATTACGTCAAACTGACAGGCATCAGAGATTTGCCGAAGCCCACGGTGCAGAGGTTGCAATTAGGCTTGGGATCAGCTGTATACATCAATGGACCACAGCAGCATGTGGGAGATTACAGGAGGGAATGCACAGTGCCTGGCACAAGGTCAACAGTCAGTGCATATGAGCCATTATTATGATCATTATTATTATTCATCTGGTCTAGCTGCCTCATTGACAGGTGAGGAAGCTGGGGTCCTGAGAGCCTGGGTGACTGCTGGTGCTTTATGTGAAGGTCAGTGGACTGTGGTGAGTGACAAGGTAGGAGGAACCAGTCCTGGAATTCCCACCCACTTCTGTCTCCTGTGCCCTGCAGCTATGCTAACTTAGTAGGGGTGATCACATCCAAACAACAGTCTTATCAGCATTCACACCACATTCAGCATCAGCAACATATTCTGTAAGGCAACACCTGTCTCAACCTTGAAGCTTAATAGTTGAATTTAAGGGCCATTGGGCCAATTTTTTTTTTTTTTTGCTGGCCTTTTGAACCACAGTCAGCCTCATGCAGATCTAGTCAGACTAAGTAGAGACCTCAGTCCACATGCTGCCACCTGCTGCCAGCATCAGACATCACTCGGGTTGTTAGAATACAGGAATCTGTGGAACTGCTATTGCCAAAAGGGTGCACGGCAGAATTTGTTCCATTATATATGAGTGCTTTGTTGAATTATCAGATATTTTAATTTTATTTAAATGTGTATATTTTTAGAGGGGGCAGGAAGTTTCCAGGTTACTGTATTCGCCGCCATTCCCTACTGCCTTAAGGCTAATTCACTCATTTAGAGGACTGACTTGGTCCTGAAGGCACCTGAGTTTGCAGGTCTGCAAAATCCAACCTTCTCACTCAGAGATGAGGCATTTCAGGATCCTCAGCTGTAGTATAACAGGGTTGCAGAAGCCCGAACATATGCCAGTGGAACAGAAATCATGAGCCTTCAACACACCGGGTTATCACTAACCAACAGCACGTTTAAAAACCACCAGCCAAGAAGAGACCTGGAGCATATGCCGTGCTTTCTTGGAATTCTGAACAGAGCAGGAAGGCACAGAGAATCCAGAGCACTGGGCTTCCCTTGGGAACTGACCCAATTTGGGTGATTTCTAGAGATTTGCTTTAAGATGATCCTTTGGGGAACTTCAGCACACACCCTTGAATTTTCTTTACTTGTCCTCCCGGGATTAGAAAAAAGAGGCTGTTTCTAGATCTGGTCCCTGGTGACTCGCCTTTCCCCTCAAACCTTCCACAGTTCTAGAAATGCTTCCCTAGAGAACTGGGTTTGAGAATAAACAAGGTGGTGCGTGAGCAGTGCAGGTTTCTGTGCTTGCAGCGGAGACTGCCTCTGACAAGGAGGGTCCTGTACTGGGAAGAAGGGGACTGGCCCCCTGCTAAGTGCGTGGCGACTCTCATCTCTTGCAGAGAACGAATGCATAACCTCTCTGCCACTCGCTTTCTCTTTCTGAAGCCACTGGATGCCCTGAGAGAAAGCAGAGGGTTTCCATCTTTTCCAGAGCACAGTGCTGGGAGCAAGGGCTCAGGGAGATCGATTGTCCCAGTTCTTCCCTTCGAAGGCAGGCCTTGGGGGAGGAGGCCGGGGAGGGAGTTTGTGACTCTGCAGCCTGGTGCTCAAGCCGGATCGGCCCCTTCTATACTTCCTTTTGCGGCACCATCAGAGTCTCCTCCCTTTCTGGAGGCTCAGGTGAATCACTCCCCTCTCTCCCACCCTGCCCTTGCGCTGCGCTGCCTCCACTCTGCCGCCATGGCCGTATCTGCAGAAGGAGGCTCTTCAGTCTTCTGAACATGTCAAGATAGGGAGATTCTGCCCCCAGCCACCTTTTTGAAGAAAATGGGAAAAGCGGCGCCCTCTAGCGCCAGCTGCGCAATTTGTCACGTTTTCCCTCTTCTTCAGAAGAGATATTTTTTCCTCTTTTATGGGGCCCCCAAGTGGTTGTTTCTGTATATTGCAGCCGCAGTCTCACTGGGATGCTTTCTGCTGTGTAGCTGGAGGGGCTGGGGCAGCTTGCTGGTCAGCACTCAAATCACAAGAAAGGAAAGAGAAGCCAAGAGGAGGAAGGGCCTTGGCAGGGCATGGTGAGCGTCCCGAGACTCCCACAGCAGTCCAGGGCCTTCCCCCTCCCAGACCACTGGCAACACTTTGCTATCTTTAAGGACTTGCCTGGTCCCATGGCTGCAAATGCGTCAAAGGCGTTTTCCTCTGGGATATGAGGGAATGGCTGAAGACACGTGCAGAAAAGGAAGTGCTCATTGTGGAGGAGGTGAACATAATTGAAGGAATTTGCTTTGGCCTTTTTGGCTGAAAAAAATATTTATGAAATTGCTGAACACCACACACACACACGCACACACACACACATGCGGAGTTAGACACCTGTAGAATTCCAGACACCAATGCAAAGACCTTTACAATTAATCTCACAAAACTTCTTACTGAAGGTGCAGGTGAGAAAGCTGAGGCGCAGAGAAGGAGGTGGGCATGGGGCACCCTTCTGAGGACCCCACCTCAGCCACTCTTACCCCAGCCACACTGTCCTCCTCTTCTCTTCTGCTTTTAGCTCCTTTAACCGTCCTTCTCTTCCTCTTTTTCTTTCGAAGCCCATAGCAGGGAGGGAATGAAGGCATGCAGGGCTGGCCTGTGAATGAGGAAGAGGGCTCATCCTCCTTTCCCTCTCTCCCTGCCCCCGCCTCTCCTGGGGACCTCCTTGCAGACCCTCTGCAGCTGTGCTCACATCCCACTACTCAGCCTCACTGCTGTTCTAAAAAGGCAGCATCCCTGCCTGCTGATCAGGTGATTAGGAACCTACAATCCTTCCCAAATTTATAGAGAAAACACAGAGGAGTTCAGTAAATTCTGTTTCTGCTCTTGGAGTAGGACAGACCAGTGGTCAGTTCTGGGGACAGTGCTCCTGGTGTAGAGACAGTGTTGTCTGGACACACCCGGCTTGGATGTACTGGGATCAGATGGTCAGGTCTAACTCCATCCCTCTCCTGTCACTCCTTCTCAACCATTCCCCAACCCAATCCAACCCCATCTCAACCCTTCCCCAACACAACCTCTCTCCATCTCAAGTCCTCCCCATTTCAACCACTACCCATCTCAGGCCTTCCCATGTCAACCCCTAACAATTAAACTCCTCCTCATCTGAATCCTTCCCTAACTCAACCCAACTCATCTCAACCCCTTCCCATCTCAACCATTTCCTATCTCAACCCCTTCACAACTCAATCCCTTCATAACTTAACCCCTTCCCGTGAAGTCCCTTCACAACTCAACCCCTTCACAAATCAACCCCTTCACAACTTAAGCCCTTCCCATGAAAGCCCCTTCACAACTCAACGCCTTCACAACTCAACCCCTTCACAAATCAACCCCTTCACAACTCAACCCCTTCTCATCAAAACCCCTTCAAAACTCAACCCCTTCACAACTCAACCCCTTCCAACTCAACTCCTTCACAACTCAACCACTTCGCAACTCAGCCACCTCACAACTCAACCCCTTCCCATCTGAACCGCTTGACAACTCAACCCCTTCCCATCTCAACCCCTTCACAACTCAACCCCTTCACAACCACACTCCTTCCCATCGCAACCCCTTCACAACT
>NC_045434.1:38012824-38047977 GCF_002776525.5 Piliocolobus tephrosceles
TTCCCATTTCAACCCCTTCCCATCTCAACCCCTTTACAGTTCAAGCCGTTCACAACTCAACCCCTTGAGAACTCAACCCCTTCACATCTAAACCCCTTCTCATCTCAGCCCGTTCAGAACTCAAACCCTTCCCAACTCAACCCCTTCACAACTCAACCCCTTCCCATCTCAACCCCTGAACAACTGAGCCTCTTCACAACTCAGCCCCTACACAACTCAACTCCTTCACAACTTAACTCCTTCATATCTCAACCCCTTCACATCTCAACCCCTTCGCAACGCATCCCGTTCACAACTCAACCCCTTTTCATCTGAATACCTTGACAACTCAACCACTTCCCATCTCAACACCTTCCCAACTCAACCCCTTCACAACTCAATCCCTTCACAACTCAACCCCTTCATAAATCAACCCCTTCATAACTTAACCACTTCCCATCTCAACCCCTTCCCAACTCAACCCCTTCACAACTCAACCCCTTCATAAATCAACCCCTTCATAACTTAACCACTTCCCATCTCAACCCCTTCCCATCTCAACCCCTTCACAACTCAACCCCTTCCCATCTCAACCCCTTCCCAACTCAACCTCTTCACAACTCAACCCCTTCATAAATCAACTCCTTCATAACTTAACCACTTCCCATCTCAACCCCTTCCCATCTCAACCCCTTCACAACTCAGCACCTTCACAAATCAACCCCTTCCCGTCTCAACCCTTTCACAACTTAGCCCCTTCACAACTCAGTCCCTTCACAGCTCAACCCCTTCACAACTCAACCGCTTTTCATCTTCACAGCTCAAACACTTCACCACTCAACCCCCCTTCATATCTCAACCCCTTCACAAATCAACCCCTTCACAACTCAACCCCTTCCCATCTCAAGCCCTTCACAACTCAACTCCTCTCCATCTCAACCTCTTCCCAACTTGACCCTTCAACATCTCAACCACACTCATCTCAACACCTCCCTATTTCATCCTCTCCCCATCTCAAACCTACCCCATCTGAACTCTACCCATCTCACCACACCCATCTCAACCCTCACCCATCTCAACCCCTGCCCCATCTCGACCTCACTCATCTCAACTCCCTCCCTATCTCAACCCCACTCATCTCAATCCCTCCCCATCCCAACCCCGCCCATCTCAATTCCACCGCCATCTCAACTCCTCCCCCATCTTAACCCCTCCTCGCCTCAATCCCTCTCCATCTCAACTCCCTCTACCTCAACTCCTCCCCCATCTCAGCCCCTTCCTCATCCTAACCCCTCCCACCTCAACCTCTCCCCATCTCAACTCCTCTCCCATCTCAGCCCCTCCCCTAGCTGCCATCTGTTGTGGTTGCTTCTTTCCCCTGTGTTTACACTTAAGCTGGGAAAAAGTTCCTCCTCCCTTCTTCCCTCCTCCCCTTCCCTCTTTCTGTCATGAACATGAAATTATATTACACATATAGGTCTCTGTTTTGCTCTTATTCTTTTAGTTTAAAAAAATTAACAGTATATGGTATGCATCTTTCTTTGGCCGTTTCTGGAAAGATGTCCATAACATCTCTTTCACGCTGCAGAGTATTCCTCAGCATGGCTGAACTGAAGTTTATTCCAGCAGCCCCTATCCATGGACGTTCCCAGTTGCTTTGCAGTTACCAGCTGTGCTGTAGTAAGCCTCCCCTACCTGCCTTTAGGATCAAGTCCTAGAAGTGGAGCTGTGGACAAGTCTTTCCCATGCTGTGCCCTCACTCCCCGGAGGACTGGCACTTCTCTCAACACCCCTCCTCAGCATCTCAGCCTCAGATTGAAATGTGAACTTTCACAATCTATGTTATCTCTCTGCCCCCACTGGAGAGGCTCAATGAATTAATAATGTGGCAGCAGGAAACAGACAGATGGAGTTATTAATTGTTAGTCCATGAGCCCCCCTCTCAAGGTCCTAATTACCTTGCTGACAGCTTCAGTTTTATCCAGAGCCAGGGCAAGGCTCTGGGGACACTGTGGCTCAGCTAGGGGCATCCGGCACAGAGTGGAGAGCCCTGGTGCCTTTCTGGGTGGGTGGAGGGGTGCTTGCAAGAGGCTTGTGAATTCAGAAGTTCCTTCAGGAATCCCTTTGTGCCTGCTGGGGGTGGGGGAGAGAAACAGGCTGGGAGTGGGGGCAGGAATGGGAGTTTTACTGTACAGGTGGTGATGGTTGGTGTGTGCTGCTCTTGGGCCCAGGTGGTGGGTTTGTGATTCTGGTTCCGCTGCAGGACAGTGACACTCACCAAGCTGTGTTGGGTGTAATTGTCTCAAGGAGGTGCCTGCTTTCAAACCAAGGTTCCCTTGATGGGGAGGACTGACCCCAGGAAGACTGCCTGCATATCAATATTACTCTAACCCATGGCCATCTTTCATAACATGCACACTCCTGGAAAGGGTATCATTAAATCTGGCATTGGTGCATGGCCAGGCTCACATAGCGTTGCTCAAGAAATGTTTCTGTAAAAGAGGCCGGGTGCTGTGTCTCACTCCTGTAATCCCAGCACTTTGGGAGGCTGAAATGAGGTCATTTGAGGTCAGGAGTTCAAGAACAGCCTGGCCAATATGGTGAAACCCCATCTCTTCTAAAAATACACAAATTAACTGGGCATGGTGGCACACGCCTGTAATCCCAGCTATTCTGGAGGCAGAGGCAAGAGAATCGCTTGAACCTGGGAAGCGGAGGTTACAGTGAGCCAAGATCACACCACTGCACTCCAGCCTGGGCAACAGAGTGAGACTCCATCTTAAAAAAACAGAAAAGAAATGTTTCTGTAAAGGAAACTGCCTACAGGAAGCTGCATGACCTTGGCCAAGCCTCTTCACCTCTCTGGGCCCTTTTTAATGTGGATTAGAGGCGGCCCTTATTTTTGGTTTGCTCCATACTGGGCAGCCAGAACAATCCAGAACACTAGCCAGGACTTGCCTCCCAAGGGTGCTCCTCTGTTGTGGTGCCTGCCTCTCTGCCCAGTCTCTCTCCATACAGTGGAGGCTCTGAGTCTTTCCTACTCTGAGCCGTCATCTCCACCAGCATCTGTGCTTAGCTCTCCCGTCTCAGGTGTCTCTCAAGAAATTTCAGGCAGCAGAGCTGGTGGAAGCTGGAGTCATTTGAATTAGGGTGCCTGGGTCTATTGCTCAGGAGCCTAGGCACATCTCTTAGCCTTTCTGGGGCTGAGGACACCAGCATTCAGGGTTGTGTGAGGTGCTTAGTATAATCATTACTAATGTTTGTTATTAGGCTCTGTCCTGCTTCCCCCAGGCTGTGGCTGGGAAGACAGAACAGCCATTTACACAGTAAGCTGCCCAGTGACCCTGCTTTCCCCATTCCCAGTCTGTTTTTAAAAAATATGGGTGCCTAGACCCCAACCCTCAAAGATTCACATCAGTTCATCTTAGGTGAAGTTTTAACAGGAAGATGTATATATTTGACAAACTCTTCAGCTGATTGATTAGTTTGAGGACCATTGATTGAGACCCATGGCAACTGGGCAGGTACTTTGTGTTCATGGGACCTGCCCAGCCAGACACAGCCTTTTTCAGGAGCAAATCCCCCTATCTGCCTTCTGGGACATAGCAGACTGTCTGAGATCATCTCCTGACAACCTCTCCATACTCTTTTCTGGGGCTAAGCTGCCTTTCTGGATCAGTTAGAAGGCAACTGGAACATCTCTGAGAGGCTCTGATCTCTGTACCTGTACAGGAAGGGGACAGAGCTCGTTCTATGACAGTCTCACCAACGTACCACAGTGTGGCAGCCTCTCACTGTGAGGCATCACCTGGAGTTCTTCATTTCATGACCAAAAAATTAAGGAGTGTGGACAAAGAATGAGATTAGAATGAAAGTTTAATAAGCAAAAGAAGAAAGCCCTCTGCCACAGAGAGGGGACCCGAAAGAGGGTTGCCTTTTTACAGCTGAATTCAAAAGCGTTTATAAGAAACTCCCCTCGTCTCTGTAGCTGTTTGTGTAACTCCCGTTATCTGTGCAGCTGCGGGCATGTCCTTAGGCAAGCACAAAGCACAGCTTCTCTTGTTCGTGTAACTGTGGTTGTGTTTTGGGTAAGCCCCCCATCTCCCTGTGCAAATTCCCATGGAGTCCACTGTGTACATGCCCGAAAAGGGGAGGAAACGTTTTTGTGGGAGCCCACTGATTACACCAAGAACAAAGGCTGCTATGTTGGGCCTTGCTTGCTTATCTGTGCAGCTGCAGCCTGAATTTTCCCCAGGCTGCTCTATTTGTTCCTATAGCTTGATTTTTTAGGCTGTCTTTCATTTTAAAATAATTTTACCAAAGACAAGCTTTAGCTGTCTGCCCAACTAGATTTCCTTTTCTCCTCCCTCAACTGGATCATAACTTATGACTCTGAGGCTAAGTCCTGGGATAGTTGGATGTAGACGGGGCATCATCTGGATTTGAACCCAGCAATTCTTAGCTGTGTGATATTATATAAGTTACTTAGCCTTCCTGAACCTCACTTTCACCATCTATAGGACAACATGTGCTTTGCAATAATAACATTAGATTTCTAGAAACACATACACATGCATACCGCCAGGAACAAATTTGCCTGTAACTTATTTTATTGATTTCTTTTACATATATGAAATAGAAAAATGATATTCCAAAGAATTATACCTCTCTATTTTTTGAGGAAAAATGTTTAAAAAAAATTAAATTCCAATTGTGCAAGTAAAACAAAAGGTGAATTGGAGCTCGCTTTAAAGTAAATTTCAATAGAAGATTGTTGTTGTTTCCCTTGAGTAAGAAGCTGAAATTGCAGAGTGAGTTTTGATGTGGCAGTGTGTATGCTATCTTTGTCATCCAGCTGTTTGACTCGGTTTTGATGGTAACATATACTGACCATGAAACTCAGAGGTAAGTAATTTCACCATTTCGAAGACACCCACAGCTCTTGATGTTTTCAAAAGGTGGTTCCCAAAATAGGAGTTCTTTGAGATGGCATTGGTATATTCTAAAGTGATGGATGCCAGAGATCGGCTGGGTGGCTTGATCTGGGTTGCAGACAGTTAAACGTTAAAGAAAAGTGGGCTAGCTTCTACTTCCTTCATGAACTGCTCCAGGATATGAAGAGACATGCCAGTGGCCCTTGTGCTTGATGTTACTTAACACAGGTATGATTTCCACTTTTTCCCTCTACTCCAAGCCACAGGGAAACTCAGCCATTTTGAGGGCACTTGGCTTCAGGGAGGTCTCTGCAGTTCCATGGAGCCTGCTTTGTCTGACATTCTGCAGGATTCTTTAGTACAAAGATTTTGACTGGGGCAAATCAGAGATTTGAGCAAATTCCTGCATTTTAAAATAGTCTTCTCCTAAAACCATTTCATTCTGTGTGACGAACAGATAAGAGATACAGGGCTCCTGTATCAGAAAGTATTTGACTTTTGGAGTACAGTGACCTGAAGAACAAATTGCAGTTTTATTTTTCTCATTATAGCAAGTCAGGAGGAGGCAGCCTGGGTCTGGTGAGGCACTTCTCTGATGTCATCAGGGTCTGCCCACCCTGCCATCTTTAGTGTGGCTTCCTGCCTCACCGATCGACTGAGTGGCAGATCTGAGGGCAAAAGGAAGCCTGATATTGGAGTCAGCCCCCCTTGGAAGAACTTCCCCTACAGCCCATCTAGTAACTTCTGATGACACCTCCTTGGCCTGATCTGTGTCACTTGACTTCTAGCTGCAAATGGGGCTAGAAGATGTGGTTGTACTAGTGAAGCCTTCAACTGTGCCTTATAGTATCAGGGTTTTGTTCGGAAGAAAGGAGGAGAAAAGGGCTATTGGGTAGGCAACTCCCAATGTCAGCTACAAGAACCTTGTCAAAACCAAGAAACAGTACAGCACTGCTGCTTTATGTTGGGCAATGAGAGTCAAACCAAAACTCAGGTAAGCTTTGTCCTATTGTAACTGTCCAGCTTCAGCTAGAGCTTATGTAAACACAGAATATGCCTCTGAATGAAATGGTGGGATCTAGTTTAATTTTTATCAATGGGAGACTTCCAGACCTCATTCCATGGTGATGGTTACATAGAACATCACACACCACCCTACACAGGCTTGGGTTGGAATGGTACATGAATGAAAACATTAAAAAATGTTTTCACAAAGACAGTTTTCAAAGTAACAAAGGACACTGGGAAAAAAATCCTTTGGTTGTTCCAAGTGTACAGAACATCAGATAACAATAACGCCAACTTTCCACAGAGAAACCAAATATGTCATTTAAATGCTTCCAGAATTAAACATTTGATGTGTATGTTGGGTGAGGAGGCAAGGGGACTGGATAGGGTGGTGAAGTCTGAGTTTTGGTCTCCCCTCTCTCACTAACTAGCTGTGTGGCTTTCACTAAACAACTCCAGCCCCTTAACCTTGCTAGCTCAGTTTTGTAATCTATAAAATGAAAGGATTGGTCTCAATCAGTGCTGTCCAATAGAAATATTATTTGAGCCACCTGTAAAATTTTAAGATTTTTAGTAGGCCGGCGCGGTGGCTTACACCTGTAATCCTAGCACTTTGGGAGGCCGAGGTGGGCAGATCACAAGGTCAGGAGATCAAGACCATCCTGGCTAACATGGTGAAACCCCATCTCTACTGAAAAAAAAAACAAACAAAAAAAAGATTTTTAGTAGTCATGTTAAAAAAGCAAAAAGAAACAAGTAAAATCAATATCTTTTATTTAATCCAATGCACCACAAATATTATCATTTCAACATAAAACCAATAAAATTATTGAGAAAGTATTTCACATTTTTTTGCACTAAGTCTTTGAATGCTGTGTGTAATTTACCCTTCCAGCACATCTTAGTTTGGACTGGCCCAATGGCAGGTGCTCAGCAGCTGCACACCTCTCCTGGCTCCTGTTTTGAACGGTGCTGCCCTCCAGAGCTCCAAGGTTTCTTCCAGTCCTGACCCTTGAGGATTTACAACTTTCCTTCTTGACTCAGCTTTGAGTGTCTTGGCCTCTTTTTCCATCCCCCAACCTGGGGCTTACCTCTCTTCAGGCATGGGGTAAAAAGATCAAAACCCTGAGGGACATCCCCACCCCATCATTTCTTTCTGCACTGTCTGCTCTCTGTCCTGTGCTTTCCTGATTTGGAATCACTTTACTTGCTGCTTTTTCTCAGGCTGAGATCCCTCCCAGCTTGCCTTATCTCTGCCTGGTCCCTGAGGGAAGGCATTTGCAGCCTCCCATTCCTGCTTTGTCTAGGCTGTTTCATGTTCTCTTAGTTTTGCATTCCATTGCCTTTAAAATCTTCAACCACTTAAAAAACGTAAAATATACATTTTTTTCTCTCATTACAAAAGACGTGCTTATTGTGAAACAATTGGGAAATATAGAAGCTTATAAAGAATAACATAAAAATCACTCATAATCCACTCACTCCAACCTAACCGCTGCTAATGTTTTGATGTGCTACCTCTGGTCTTTTTCTAAGCATTACATATACATGTAAATGTGTTTTAAATTTCTTTTTCTGGAGATTTTACAGAATATATAGTTTTCTACTCCATTTCTTTCACTTTTCATTATGCTGTGAGCATTATAACAACATCATTAAGTATCGTTTGAAAACACGATTTGTAATTGCTAATGGCTGAGGTTCAGGGAGCGATTTTGATGCTATTATGTTGCCGTTAAGCGAGGGACTTAGATAAACTTAGTACCTGCTTTGCTTCTCATTCCTCCTTGTTAAAGAGCTCTTGACCAATGTAAACAGCAATAGTCAAGAAATAACTACCTTATTAACAGCTCAGCAAGCACTGGACACCGGCACGTTTGCATTTCCATGGTCATTGGTCCAGGTGAGGCTTCCTGGTCCCATTCCTGGATTCTGAGATGAGCTGGGCTTGTGGAGCAAGCCTGGGCTTGACTTTCCTACTTGGCTCGGACTGTCTTTGGCAAATGACTTAACCGCTCTGGGTATGTCCTTATCTGTGAAGTGGTGGTTATAATAGCGCTCACCTCATAGGTCTGTTGTGCAGATTAAATGCTTATCATAGTTCCTGGCAGATAGTAAATGATCCATAAATGTTAGTTTTACCATTTCCCTATTTTTGGACACTTAAGTGGTTTAATTTTTTAAACCCTATTTTTGGACACTTAACTGTTTTAAATTGATCAATCAGTAACAAATATTTATTGAGTACTTACTACTGGCCAAATGTTTTTTTTAAATACTGGAAATTACAGGGGTAACCAAGACCAGACAGGTGTCTGATCTCATGGAATTTAAATTTTAGTGGGGAGACATGATCAATAAGCAGGATAAGTTTGGATATGGAAAAGGCTATCAATCAAATACAGCAAGATGATGCCCTGAGCTTCAGGTAGGGTGAGCAGCAAGGAGCTTTCTGAGTAGGTGATGTGTGAACAGACACCTGAATGACAAGGGGGAGATCTGGGGAAGAGCAAGTTAAAGATCTTGAAGCGGAAGTGAATTTGAGTTCAATCAAAATTCAGAAGCAGGGAGTGCAGGGGAGATGGTGTGGTGGGAGGAGCTGTGGGAGGTGGGCAGGAGCCACCTGGGTAGGGAGCGCTTTGGAGCTCAGGGTGAGGAGCGTGGACTTCATTGCAAAGTATGATAGACACGCACTGGAGGCTTCTGTGCAACGGAGGGATGCCCACTCAGTAGTGTGCTGGAGCGGGCTCATGGGGGCTTCTGAGAGCAAAAGATCATAAGTGGAACCATCATAAGCCCAGGACTGTCTATTTTTGTAACACAGGAGTTTATAGCAGATGCTGCTCTTCCCCTAGAGAACCAGTTGTTAAATGTTTACCAGCACACTACTGGAACAAACTAATCTAGGTTTTAAGAAATTCTCTTAGCCTATGCTCTGTGAAGAATGAATTACGGGGAGGCAATATGCAGTTTTGACCGTAGTTTTGAGAATTTCCTTAGGATAAATTACTAGAAGTGAAATTATCTAATTGCTCCCCCTACTGAAAATGTTCATCAGTTTATACCTCCACTAGCAGCAGGGTACCATTTCCTTGTACTCTTGCTCACACTTAGCTTTAGCCACCCCCATAGAATGTTCCTTCTATCTAGAACTTTGCATTCTGTTCTCTATGCAGCTGATTTTTTTATTTTTTATTTATTTATTTTTAATCTTTCCAGTCTGGGCTGACATCTCTCTTTTCAGAGGACTTTCCTGACCACTCAATTTCATTGTAATTCTTTATTTGCCAGAACCGTGGCCATTTATTTATGTCTGGAACAGGGTCTGCCACATAGGAGGCCCCCAATGTATATTATTGAATGAATGAATGCATCTGGCTACCTTTCTGAATTCTCAAATTGATTCTAATACAGTCAAAGGAGTTCTTTTTCTTGGAATGTCTAGGATTGGCTTTTTTCAGCTTAATGATATTTCTGGAGTTGAGGTATATTAAGTCCAAAAAGAGTTCAGTAATTGATAACAAAATACTGTGCCATAACCTAATATTATAACAAGATATTATGCAATAAAATGCAACTTGAAAATATCTGTTATCCAAGTGAAGTGATGACTCACAGATTCAGAGAAATTATTTCCAAACCATACATCTGATAAGGAGTTAATATTAAAAATATATAAGGAACTGAAATGACTTAAGAGCAAGAAAACAAATAACTGCTATTAAAAAATGAGCAGGGGACCTGAACAGACATTTCTCAAAAGAAGACATAGAGCTGGCCAACAGAGCCACGAAAAGATGCTCAACATCACGAATCATCAGGGAAATGCAAACTGCAACCACAGTAAGAGATCAGTTCACACCTGTTAGAATGGCTATAATAAAAGAGACAGTGAATGTTGGTGAGAATGTAGAGAAAAGAAAACTTCTATGTATTGTTGGTAGAATGTAAATTGATACAGCCATTATGGAAAAGAGTATGGTGGTTCCTTAAAAGCTAAAAATAGAACTACCATAGGATCCAGTAATCCCACTTCTGGGTATGTATCCAAAGGAGATGAATCAATATTTTGAAGAGATATCCACACTCCCATGTTCATTGTCACGTTATTCACAATAGCTAAGCTATGCAAGCAAGCTAAGTGTCTATCAATGGGTTAATGGATTAAGAAAATGTGGTATGTATACACAATGGAATACTATTCAGCCTTAAAAAGAAGAAAATTGTCGTTTGTGACAACATGGATGAACCTGGAGTATATTATGCTAAGCGAAACAAACAGGCACCGAAATACCAGTATCATGTGAGTTCACTTTCATGTGGAACCCAAAAAAGTTGAACTCAGACATACAGAGTACAATGGTGGTTACAGAGGCCGGGGAAGAGGGGAGTGGATGAGAAAGGGGTGAGGTTGTTCAGAGGGTACAACATTTTCGTTAGGAGGAATGTGTTTTAGAGATCTGTTGCACAGCATGGTTGCTATAGTTAATAATAGCAGATCGCATATTTCAAAATTGCAAAAAGAGTAGATTTTAAATGTTCTCACCACAAATAAGCATATGTGGTGATGGATATGTTAATTAGCTTGATTTTATCATGTAAAATCTATAATGTAAATATGTATGAAAACATCACATTATACCCCATAAATATATACAATTATTATATCAATTACAATGAATTAAAATAATAGAAAACCAAAAAAAGCATGTTGTTCATTAAAAGGTGAAAAACCAAGACCCATCAATAATTGTGTGTTTCTAGTGAGACTGCAGCAATTTCCCTGTGCACTTGGTAGAGGCTTCTCTGACTGGTGGTCACCCCAGAGCCCATGTACCACCCTCTTATTGCCACAGGTTTCTGTGCTCATTGCATGGCCGATATGTTTAGACTAACTTCTGAGAGTTTCATACTCTCTTTTAAAATTTTCCACATTTGCTCTTGATCTCATTCTTTCTTTTTTCTGCACTTTCAATTTCTCCAGCTCTACTAGATCATCCCACCAGTGTAAAAAACATGCAATAGAATCTCACATATAAGAACAAAATACAAGAATTCTTGCTACCTCATACCCCTCTTTATCCTTGGTCCCATTTCTCTGCTCTCCTTTATAGCAAAACTTCTCAGAAAAGTGGCCAATGTTGTCCCCCCTTTCTCATCTCCTGCCACTCCTAACCACTCTAACAGGCGTCTGCTCACAAAAACTGCTCTTGTTCAGGTCGTTAGTAATGTCCACGTTCCTAGGTCCCATGGTTCTTTCTCTGTCTTTATTTGATTTGACTTCTCAGAGTACTTGATGCTGTCATTCTTGAAGCATTTGCTTCTCTGGCTTTTGTGGTAGCATGCTGTTCTAGTTTTCCTATTTCACTGGCTGTCCCTTTCCAGTCTCTGTTGCTGGTTCTTGCTCCTCTGCTATACCTCTGATGTAGGTGTGCCCCAAGGCTGGGTTCTGGGCCCTCTTCTCTGTCTATGCTCACTCCCAGGATCTCACCCATTTTTGTGGGTTTACATAAATCCACATGTAGATGACTCCCACATTTATAGATTCAGCCTTTGTCTCTCTTCTGAGCTTCTGAGGCTGAAATCCAGCTGCTCCCATGACATCTTAACTCAGGTGTCTAATGAGAATCTTCAACTGAACAGGTCCAAGGAACTTTTGACTTATGCCATCCTCCAGTCTATTCCTCCTCATGTCTTCCTTTCCCCACAAATGACACCACCATCTATGGTGTGGCTCCAATTCCAGATTATACTAAAGAGTTAAGGGAGGTATGTGGTGAGAATGGTGGCCATACTCCCTTAGGGCGCTGTCACCAGGACAAGTCTTAAGTCCAGTTCAACCCTCCTTGTTTAGGAGCATATGTCTCAGAACACGATATGCACGGCCAGTTCCACCCACCACTTTCACTTCTGGCCCCTTTTCTTAGGAGTTTTGGTATCATAATGGCTCTAGAAGCAGAGGAACTGAAGGCTAGAGTGAGCAAAAGTATTCTCTGTACTTCCAAAGTTATATCCATGCAAGAGAAGCTGGCTTCCTGGTTTTCTGGATAGTACAATCCCTGGGTCCATATGATGTGGAGCTGGAATTATGGATGGGGAATGGTGCATTTATGGAAATTATTTCAGGGCAGTAAGTTTGTTTTGTTCCAATTCCATTCTCATTTTTTAAAATGCCATTTACTTTTGCTTTTTTTTTTTTTTTTTTAAATCGTCAGGTGGGGAGTGGGAAAGTATAAATCAAAGATTGTCATTCAGATGGTATTTTAAGTTAGAAATCCCCAATATGGAAATACAAATATAAACAATTAGGAGAAATTTATTTATACTCATGAGAATGGCAAAATTCAGAAAGGTGGATAATACCACTATTGTCACTGACGAGGGAGATGGAAATTTGCATCCAACAGCAACATGGTTAGATTTTCACAACAGTGTTGGGTGAAAAATAATAGGAACTGGATGAGATTTATAACATATTATGACTTATATGTTAAGTTAAAAACATACCTACCAAACTTTTCCTATTTGATATGGATATTTGAATATTTAAGTTTGTATATTAAATATGTCAGAGATGGCACTCATGCTGGGGCAGGGGGTTGAAGGGAAAAAAGCCCTGTTGCCTCTGGAGTCATTTCAGACATAGAGAATAATAATATGTCTAAAATTAAAGACAGAAATTTCAAATTTGAGATTTTTCCCTGTAAATTTTAGAAGGTTAGGTTTTCCCAAATTTAGTTTCCTTTTTATAAGAACTGCCTTTAAACCAAGGTTCATGCCCTGCTTGAGTAGGCCATGACTTTGTCTATGGCAGTTAGAGCTGGACTCTACCTCTTTTCTGCTCCCATACTGCTCCGAGTTGCTCGTGGTGTAAAACCAGTATACATAATCAGTTGCCTTACTATCTAGAGGATGAACCCCTTAAGGACAGGGCTGCAACCCATTCTTCCTGGTGTCCCCATCACCCAGCACACTGACCGCCAGTGATCTGTACTTATTTGTCACCTTTAATTGCATCACTGTGTTTGTAGTCTTTTTGGTGTATGTGCTTGCCCTGGCAAAAGGCTTATCTAAGGCATTTCCCCGCAAAAGGGCGAGCCTCTCCCAGAGATACAGTATAATAGTAACTTCCAAGAACATAACATGTCATATGGTCACAGGTATAAAAACATAAAATGGATTTTCCTGAGTCATGGCCAAATTTATCCCCACAGGGAGGCAGCATCTTTTCTACTTAAGAAACACCTTTCTGGAGTGCTTTTCAAGTTAATCCAATCGCAAAAACATTGAATGCCTACTAAGTGCTAGGGGACGGAAGTCTAGAGGGCATTTCCATCAAGATGGCCAGAAGGCTCTAGATAGAGTGGGAAATAGATCGTGGTATGTGCAGTACAATCCTTTCTGCAGTAAAAGTCATAATAGGAAATAATAAAGACTTACATTTATAGAATGCTTTAGACCTTTTAAAAGTACTTTCATGTCAATTATCTCAGTATGGTTTGGTGACCAAATCTCAGGCAGCACCTGTGATCAGGTAGATGTTTTCTTTGGAAAATGATCTCCAGCATTGGGCTACATATTTTTTAGGTTGCATGAGTGTGTGGGGGAAAGAGGCAATTGTCATATGCTTCCATAGAAGGAGATGAAGGAGCCCAAACTGGAAAGTTTCCCATCCTGGGAGTAAAACCTTACATCAGTGATACCCAACCCTGCTTATTGATGCCCCAGGGGTGTCTTGAAATTCTTCAAAGGAAATTAATTGTAATTCACATCAATTGTTAAAATCCACAGATACGTGGCATAGCACAATGCTTCTGGGCAGGGGTGGCCCAGGGGAGGTGGACTGGAAGTTGTGTGTGTCAAAGAAGCTGTCAATCCACCAAAGAACAATAGAGAGCTGAAACTCCCCCAGATTTGGGAGAGTGATTGGTCTGTGTTCGTACCTGCAGGGTAGGCAGAGGCAGAAAGGGTTGATGTTGATTACTGAAAAAGTTGAAATAGCTTGATAGGTGACCAAAGTGACATCCCGCTCTCAACAGAGGATGCCCTGCCTGGGGCCACTGCTGTTAAGATGCCCAGCTTGGCTGGACACCATGGCTCACTCCTGTAAACTCAGCACTTCAGGAGGCTGCAGTGGATCCAGGCTGGGGCAGGCCTTGGATTGCTTGAGCACAGGAGTTCGACACCAGCCTGGGCAACCTTGTGAGATCCCTGTCTCCACAAAAATTTTTAAAAAATTAGCTGGGTGTGGTGGTTCATGTCTGTGATTCCACTCAGGAAGCTGAGGTGGAAGGATCACTTGAGCCTGGGAGGTCGAGGCTTCAGTGAGCCATGGTCACGCCATTGCACTCCAGCCTGGGTGACAGAATGAGATGACCTTGTTTCAAAAAAAAAAAAAAAAAAAAAGGTGCCTAGCTCTTCCCAGAGTCTGGAAAAGCAGGCTTCCTTGCCCCTAGGGGCTATGTCAAATCTGTGTTCCACAGTGGCTGGCAATGCTTCATTTTATCCTTATCATTTTTAATTGGCTAAGTTAACAATTCATTGCTTTTATTTTTGAGACAAAGTCCCACTCTGGTGCCCAGGCTGGAGTGCAGTGGCACGACCTCGGCTCACTGCAACCTCTACTTCCCAGGTTCACGCCATTCTCCTGCCTCAGCCTCCAGAGTAACTGGGACTACAGGCACCCACCACCACACCCAGCTAGTTTTTGTATTTTTAGTAGAGACGGGGTTTCCCCATGTTGGTCAGGATGGTCTTGATCTCCTGACCTTGTGATCCACCTGCCTCAGCCTCCCAAAGTGCTGTGATTACAGGCATGAACCACTGCGCCTGGCCCAATTCACTGCTTTTAACATTTGTTGATACCAAGAAAGTGCTACTGGAAGGCTGCTATAGGTTTAAGAACACAGTGATTGGTCATTCTCTTTCCTTCCTACCCAGATTGGAAATTCCAAGTTTGCTCTGTCATCGCATCTGGTTAACGCACACTCGAATCACTGTGTGTTCTGGTACTCAGAACTTAAAAGCCATCATATCAGATATGGGAGACTCACTGACAACTGGGCCTCAAAGGAATTTATCAAGCGCCGCCTCTGCTTTTCTCTTCCTGCCTTGCTGGGTTTGCATGGGAGCTGGGATTTGCGGGCAGCTGTAAGTGTGTTTGGGCTGGAGGCAAACTCTTGTGTCTTCTTAGCCTGATTCTACACAGCATAGTAGGAAAGGGGCCAGAGAGAGTGGCTCTCAGTAAGAGAGCCTCTGTTTTGAGAATGTGAAGCAGCCTGGGAGAGAGTGAGGGAAGAAAGGAGGGGAGCCGAGAGTTAGGGAAACCTTAATTCATTTCTTCTGAAGGCTCAGAGCCAGAGTTGCTAGGTCTACTCATTTGCAGGTTGTGTTGTCAACACAATCACAGCATTTTAGAGCCCACATGGACCCTGGACTCTGGCATGCCATGTAATAGGCTGCAAAAAGCAGCAGCTCTGCTTCCCATCTCACTGGAGGCAGGGGGAGAGGAGGACTAGGTTTAGGGAGGAAGGGTACAGGTGTGAAGGGCACAGGTGTGAGGGGCACAGGTATGAGGGACACAGGTATGAAGGGCACAGGTGTGAGGGGCACAGGTATGAGGGACACAGGTATGAGGGGCATACGTATGAGGGACACAGGTGTGAAGGGCACAGGTGTGAGGGACAAAGGTGTGAGGGACACAGGTGTGAAGGGCACAGGTATGAGGGACACAGGTGTGAGGGGCACAGGTATGGGGGCATAAATATGAGGGACACAGGTGTGAAGGGCACAGGTGTGAGGGACACAGGTATGAGGGACACAGGTGTGAAGGGCACAGGTGTGAGGGACACAGGTGTGAGGGACACAGGTGTGAGGGACATGGGTACTGGGGTATAGGTATGAGGGGCACAGGTATGAGGGAGACAGGTATGGGGGCACAGGTATGAGGGGCACAGGTATGAGGGGCACAGATGTGAGGGGCACAGGTGTGAGGGACACATATGAGGGGCACAGGTGTGAAAGGCACAGGTATGAGAGACACAGGTGTGAGGGAGACAGGTATGAGGGACACAGGTATGAAGGTCAAAGGTATGAGGGAGACAGGTGTGAGGGGGCACAGGTGTGAAGGGCAGAGGTATGAGGAACAGGTGTGAGGGACACAGGTGTGAAGGGCATGGGTGTAAGGGGCACAGGTGTGGGGGAATGTGTGAAGGGTACAGGTATAAGGGGCACAGGTGTGAAGGGAATGGTGTGGGGGACACAGGTGTGAAGGACACAGATGTGAAGGACACAGAGCTTCATCTTTGCTCCTCATTTTGTTCTTGTGCCTTCTCTTTCCAGCTGTTACAGAAGTGCCTTCCAGTGGGCCATCTCCCCACTTCCTCTGTTGGGAACAGGCCAGCACAGCCTGTCACCCAGATGGCAGGGTCTCAAAACGGCCTCCCAGTGACCTGCTTCTATAATATCCTAGAAGGAGTTGGAGGACATGACCATGTCCTGATTCTTTGTGTTCAGATAAACTCAAAGGCCCTCAATTCCAAGCCCTTCCACATCCTGTCCCTTTCTTCCTTCCATTCCCCAGAAGACAGTGATTGGTGGGTCAGTGGGCTCCATAGGTGCGTTCCATCCCATGGGAGAGAGAGCATCTCAGTGCAGCTGTGCCCACTGTCCCATACGTGGGCTGCTCCCTCTGCGGGAACGTGGGCTGCTCCCTCTGCGGGAAGTCTATCTCTGCAGACCAGCCTTGCTCTCAGGAGCGCCCTGGTCACCTAGCCTCTCTGGCTCATTGTGCAGGAGGGGCAGAATTCTAAACCAAGGAGAAGAAAAGCCCAAATGGAGATAAGCTGGCCCAGTGCAGAGGGGCAGCATAACTTAGTAGGAAGCACTAGGCTAGAGTCCTGGCTCTGGCTTTGCAAACTGTGTACATTTACACACACCACTTTACTCTTTTATACTCAGTTTCTTTCTCTGCAAACTATGGGAAAACATCTCTACTTTCTCTGCTTCACAGAACTAGTATAAAAATGTGTGAAAGCACTATGCAAAATATGAAATACCAGATGAAAGTAAGGTGGTGGACAGAACTGTACAGCCTCAGGTTTCTCAACCAAAGATCCAGGTCCATTCTGCTGTCTGCCTCAAGTAGATGTTTGACACGAACTCCATTGTCTCAATTTCAACCTCATACTTCATGGTTTCTTTGTCTCTTTCTCTTCCCTGGGTTTTTTCCCCATGGCAATGAGAGAGATCAGAAAATGTGCTCTCTCTTTGTCTCCGAGATATTGGAGATGACTAAGAAAATATCTTAAATGTATTTTGAGGCCTGGTATTCTAAAACAAAGCCTGCTGCTGAGGAAAAGTACAAAGGGTGGTGCAGATTTAAAAGGAGGCAGATAGCCTGCTGTAGTCAGGACCACAGTCTTATCACCCCACTACACAGCTGTAAAGACACACAGGTTCTGAAGTGGCATATCCTGCAGCAACTATGTAAGGCGGGGCTTCTTATCCCTGTTTACAGATAAGGTAATACTGAGGCTTTGTGAGCAGACAGAGGTCTCTCCAATGGTGATGCCAGGATTTGATCCCAGGTCCCTCAAACTCCAGGATCCATTCTCTTCCCCCTGCAGCACAATGAATTTGATTATGCATAGAATGTACATGTGACAGCTCTCATCCTGCATCTGCCTCACAGCAGGACTTAGTGCTTTGATGAATCCTCAAAATAATCTAGTTTCATAGTACTTTGATGAGAAATGAAGTTTTTACTGAAGATTTTCTGGGGCCAGATGAGGAAGACATTTTGCATTAAACATCATTGAAACAAACTTCCTTTAATTCCTTCAATTCATTCTTAACATCTCTGTTCTTCTTTCTAATGCTTCTCTCTCAGCTCCACTTCCAGGGTTGGTTCATCTATTTTTTCTCACTCTTTTGCTTTGATCCCTTGGTGTCTCCTCCATTGTTCCAAGTAATTCATTTCCCTCCCTCAGCATAGGCAGGGTGGCCGAGCAAAAGCCCTGCAGTTAGTTGAGCTGCCTTTCTTTGATAGCAATCCAGTGAGCATCTGGGTTATTCTGGCATGTCCCCGGGTGAGGCTGACCAAAGCACTCACTCAACAGAGCAGGTGTCCTCCAAGGCTAAGGTGTACTATGCTATTAAAAATATAAGCTTTCTTCTTAATTGTGTCATGTGGGAGAGAATGGAGAAGGAGAGTTTAAAGAGAGGGCGTAAGGTACTGGAACTGCTATGGGAGGAAAGAGAGGAGGGAATTGATAGGGAACATTAAAAGCTGAATTACAGGACTTGGTGACTATCTGGAGAAGCAGAGAAAGGAAAGAGAAGGGAGGACTCCCAGGTACTTGACTACAGCGGCAGGTAGAGTAAGATGGAGAATTCTGGAAGAAAAATGGATTTGAGATGGGTGAGAAGAAGAACAGTTTGGGAAAGATAATTTATTTTCTGAATGTAGGACTTCTTTGCTATCTACTTGGGACCCTGCCCCTCCTGTCTGACCCCAGCAGATGCACTTTTTGCTTTAGTCTTAGGTCATCTGCTGATTCAGGCCAGCACCACCTGGGGAGATGGGAGCAGCCAGCAAGCTCAGGAGCTCAGAATGTGATTCCCCAGCTCACCACCATGATGAGTGCTCCATAGACAACTGACTCTGCTTGGCGTCCCCTGGGGTTGCTCCCACCTCTGGAGTCTCCTCTTCCATTTTTCCCAGCCATGGTTCCTCTGTCTTCTCTTGTTGTAAATTTATATCTATTGACTTCTGATCTTTTAGAAATTTCTCACATCTCTGGTTCACTGATGGCATTCCTGTTTTCCAGTACTAGTTTTAGATATGTTCCTAAACAAAACACAACAAAATGGAGGAAAAGAAAGAGAGATATGTAATGATATGTCTCTTGATCAACTCTTCTATACTTATTTGTTTTCATGTCTCATTCCCTTTCATGCCTTTGAATTTCTTAAGGGCAGGAATCCCTTTGTTTCTGAACACTAACCAATTCTCCTTTTCTATGCACCGGGGAACTTAGTATTTAGGAAATTCTGTGGCTACTTCTTTTGTAATTGAAAACAAATAAAAATACAATACATAATCTTCCAATTCAAGATTTGTTTTTTCATGTATTTTCAAGTCAACACTATTCCTGAGTGCCTCTTCTGTGTTTAGCATGAATTTAAGCAAATGCGTGAAAAACATGAACACACCAGATGACCCTGCTATTCCCCATGCTTCTGACCCTGGGTTTCAGGGCTGGAGAGGATGAAGGATGGGAAGTGAGGATGAAGGATGGAAGTAATTCTCTACCTGGAGGAAGTGCCTTGTGTAGCTGGCCGATTGGTGGGTGAGCTTCTGTCAGCCATCCCCGACTCCATGTCTTTTCTGCATACTTGCCCTGTAATTGGCATTACACCAGGAGTATGAGGTACAACAGGTGATGTAGCACACAAGGGCCTTGCCCTCAATGAACTGGGTGGATCAGCCTGACGCAGAGGCAGCAGTTGGGGAGCATTCTAAGTTAAGAGTTAAAAATTGTAGCTCTTGACAGATCTGGTCTCAAGCTCACCTCACTTGCTAAATTAGTGATTCATGCAGTAAGATCATTCAGATTCCAAAAAGGGAGGCATCAGTATGGGGAGAGCATCTTTGCACCTTTGCACATGGCTCCAGAATTTCCACTGGTTCAAGAGTCCCCAGCAACCCCAGTCTCAGGAGATAATTGCTCTTAACAGCGCACCACACTGGGCACCCCAGCACTCATGGACAGCAGAGGAATGTAAAAGTGAATGAATATTGTTTTTTCTGCAAATGACTGTCACTCATTCATCTTGGAGCCCACCTGACAACTTGCTTTCTAGGTAAAATAGCGTCATTTTTCTAGGCTGACTTCTTCTGTGCTCACTAGCAGGGCCGACCTCAGATGTCTGGGGCAGTCTTAGGTGCCTTACCAGACTATGGTGTTCTTTGGGTGGACTTCCCAAAGAGGATGTGGCAGGGGCCATTGTTCTGGAGTCTCCCAATATCTATGAGGTCACCATAGGGGTGCCATCCTGCCCTTGCAGCACAGCTTAGATTTTGCCTTGGCCTGTAATAAAGGATGAAGTGAATCTCTGCCAAAGGTCCCAGGCTTGCTTGGTGCCAAGGGTTTCATTCTGAGCACGTCAGCATACAGTGGGCCTAATGGATAAAGCTATTATAGATTATCTAATTAATACAGCAGACTGCTGTTTCATTACAGGGGCTGTGGACTCTGTCAGTGCACAATGCTTAGAGGTACTGCCATCAGTTTCTTGTTCCTGGCGTTGGGGTGGCTAATGTACTATATGAAGATTCAGAGGCATTTAAAAAGATGATCAAGTGCCACACTGAATTCATGTTTATAGCTTCTTGGCTTGGGCTCTTGAAATCTAGAAGTCATTGGGACTGAAAGCTAAGAATTTGTCTTAGTTCAAATGCTGTCTGCTCAATCCCATTATTGCCTTCCAGCACGTGCCCTCGGACACTCTCGTATCTTGTTGTCTGGTTATAGAGCAGATTTTGACATGCTGGGAGACATCATGAAATGTGCCATTTGTTTCACTGAGAAAGCTCTTCTGGTGGCTGGTGGGGCTGTGGCACCTACTAGATCACTGTGTTATTTTCAGATCCTGTGTTTGGTGTAAATAGTACCTGGTTTGTTTCCTATCTTTAAATTACACTATTCTTAGGAGTGCTGTTCTTTTGAACTGCACCTGTTGGACTCTTTCTTAATCCCGAAAGAATCTGGGCCATTGCTTTTTAAGCTTGTAATATTATCCTCCACTGTAGGGTGATTTAGTAAGGTTGCACTTCCAGGGTTCTTACATTCTTCCCAAATGTACCTCATTGCACAAGCTGCTACCAGGAGAAAAGGGTGACTGGATTAGTCTCAGGGTTCAAATATCCAGAATATCAAGGTTTCTCTTAGGAATAGTTAACTGAGTAAAAGAAAACCTGCATGTTATTCTTTTTTGGGATTTTTTTCCCCTATAAAAATAGAACTGTATTTAAAAGTTAAATTTATTATTTTACAATTCTGTAAAGCAGAAACCCGGTATGGGCCTCCCCAGACTAAAATCGAGGTGTGGGCAGACTGTGTTCCTTTCTGGAGGCTCTCAGGGAGAATGTGTTTCCTGCTCCTTCTGGCTGTTGGCAGAAGTCATCTTGTGGCTGCAGGATCACAGTCTCCTTTCCTTGCTGGCTATAACATAAAGACTCTTTCGTGCTTCTGGAAGCTGCCACATTCCTTGGCTTGTGGCCTCTTCTCTCCATCTTCAAAGCCAGTAATAGTGGGTAGGGTCTTTCTCATGCTCTGTCTTTTTTTTTTTTGAGATGGAGTCTCGCTCTGTCGCCCGGGCTGGAGTGCAGTGGCCGGATCTCAGCTCACTGCAAGCTCTACCTCCCGGGTTTACGCCATTCTCCTGCCTCAGCCTCCCGAGTAGCTGGGACTACAGGCGCCCACCACCTCGCCTGGCTAGTTTTTTGTATTTTTTAGTAGAGACGGGGTTTCACCGTGTTAGCCAGGATGGTCTCGATCTTCTGACCTCGTGATCCGCCCGTCTCGGCCTCCCAAAGTGCTGGGATTACAGGCTTGAGCCCGGCCTGCTCTGTCTTTTAAACTCGCTCTTTTCTCTTCATCTCTGCTTTTAAGAGATGGTGTGATTAGATAAGAGATTATGTAATTAGACCATGATAATCCATGATAAATCTCTTCATTTTAAGGTCAGCTGATTAGCAACCTCAATGCTATCTGCAATCTTAATTCCCATAATTTACAGGTTCTGGGGATTATGATGTAAACATCTTTCAGAGGACATTATTCTGTGTACCATATGTAATTTCTTCATTAAACACAATACATGTAATTTAAATTCTAGAAGTTACAATGGAGAGGAGGTAAATTAGCTTTTTTTGAGCACCTAATCTATGCCAAACCTCATGCTAGACCTGCATATGCATCCCCTCATTCTAACATCTCAACAACCGGATGAGATAAATACTATTCTTGTTTGATGATGAGTTAACTGAGGTTTAGAGAAATTAACTAACTTTCCTGAAGTCCAAAAGCTAGTAAACATAGGAGTCAGGATTCAAGCTTAGGTGGCTAAGATTCCAAATCTGAATGTTGCTCTTTCCACCACATCATATTGTTTCTCCTGGGATCTCAACTAAAAGCCTCAGAATTAATCACTGGTTTAAATGTACGTGTTTCCTCCAGGTTCACTGTAGTCTCTTTGAGGTCTGAGTTTGATGTAGATCGATTACTCATTTCCCCTACTCCAGTCTCTGATAAGCAGCAGACCAATTGTATATTACCACAACCTGGGAAAAGAGAGACAACTGATAACGAGACTTTGTTTCAAGGCCTTTGGTGGGGCTGAGCTCTAAATCAACTAAGTGGCTTAAAGTGGAACCAGGCATCTTATCCCTGCAGGGTCTCCCCTGTGTGTGACAGGTGGAGGGCATACCAGTCGGAAAGCTGGTCCAAGCCTCCTCTGTCCTGCTCATCTCAGTTGCCTGGGACTCTGCAGAGAGGCTGCCTTTGGTCAATTCACGCACCCCTGGCCAGCACGGTTGACTGGCACAGAACAGCCTGGAGTGCCTGTGCCAGCTCAGTCATAACGGGAGGAGCTGTGCAGAGAAATACCTTCCAGGAATTGAGGGTGCAAGGAGATAGGATGGGGCAGATATGAGTGGCAGGTTTGGTGGGGCCATTGGCAGGGCCACATCTGGAGGCCTCCCATTCTGTGAAACACCCCAGGACTGTGTTAATTGATTCTTTTGAGTGCAGTCTGTTTGGATGCAGGTAGACTATTGATGCTGTGGCACTTTGGAAGCTCACATTTCCAAGCCAGAGATACTTAGTTTGTGTCTGAATGAGAAAAATCTGAAGATACATGCAGCTCCATCCCTGAGATGCCTGCCACAGTACCAACTCATGGAGGCTGCAGTTACTTCAGTCTCATATACACATATGTGTGCTCACGTACACACTTTAAAATAATGTGATCAGCTTATGCCCTGCTTCAGTATTCTTGCTTTTTTCTTCCCATTTGGGTGCTGCTGTGACAGGCTGGCAGCACAACACTATTCTGTCTTTGCACATTGATTGACCTGACTCTGACATATCAGGATTGCAAGTTGCTAACTTGCTTTTAGGCCCTGGCTCCTGAGGAATTTATAATGTCTATCGGGATCTCTTCTCCCCCTTAGCTTCTGCATTGAGAGTCAGAAGTGTGCATGAAGTGGTGTTGGCTTCTTTCTGTTTGTATCCAGGAGGGTGGGAGGCCCCAGGAGAGCAGACATCTGGGGCTTCTTTCTGTTGCACAGCCAATGCCTACCCACAGACCACCTTATGTGAAGGTGCTAGGCTGTGAGTTTCTTTGTTTTATTTCAGGAAACATTGATTAAACATCTATTTTGAATATTCAAAGACAAAAAATGACCAACTTATTTCTCAATTAAAATGGCAAGTACAATATAGTATTATCATTGCTATGGGTGTTGGGTGGGAAATATAAGGTATTATAGGGGCACAGAGGCACATAGGAGGGTGCCTGTATTAGTCTGTTTTCACACTGCTATAAAGACATACCTGAGACTGGGTAATTTATGAAGAAAATAGGTTTTAACTGACTCACAGTTCTGCAGGCTGTACAGGAAGCATGACTGGGGAGGTCTCAGGAAACTTACAGTCATGGTGGAAGGCGAAGGAGAAGCCAGCATGTCTTACATGGCTGGAACAGGAGGAAGAGAGAGAGCAAAGGGGGAAGTACTACACACTTTCGAAGAACTAGATTTCATGAGAATTCACTATCACAAGAATAGCAAGGGAGAAATCCGCGCCCATGGTCCAACTTCCTCCCACTAGGTCCCCTCCCCCAACACTGGGGATTACAATTCAATATGAGATTTGGGTGGGGACACAGAGCCAAACCATATCAGTGCCCAACCCCATCTTGGTAGTGGATGGTCAGGAAAAGCTTCCTTTAAGAACTGACAAACAAGCTAAACCTAAAAACAAAGTGGAGATTTTCAGGTGACGAGGGATTGTATGTGTGTGCGTGTGTGTGTATGTGTGTTGTGTGTGTAGAGGGGGTTCAAGAAGAAGGAAAGACAAGTTCTAGGCAGAATAGATGGCATGGGAAAACACCCAGAGGCCAAAGATAATTTGGGAATTGAGAGAATTAGAAACTGAGATTATGGGTGGTGTTTAGAGTGCAGTAATATCATGGATGGAGGTATGGGGAGAGATTAGATTGGCAGGAACTGAAAAATGAGATAATGATATATAGGCCAGGTGCAGAAATTTGTGCTTTAACCTTAGGGAAATGCAGAGCTACTGAACAATTGTAGAAGAATAGTTTCATGATCAAATTTGGCTTTAAAGGAGATGATTTTAGCTGTGATACAGAGAATGGCTTGGAGGAGGCAGGACCAGCATCAGGGAGACCCACTGCAGTGGTCTTAGGTGATAAGAGCAGTAGTCTGACCTAAGGACTAGAATGGAGAAAGCAGGTGAATCTGAAAGATATTTAGGAATTGCAAAGAGTAGGACTTGGTGATTGATGAATAGGGTTGAGGAAGAGGAGGTGGCAATAAGAATACCCCTATTTCTGGCTTAGGCAACTGGATAGTGACAGTGGAGCCAATGATGGCTACAGAGACAGATAAGGCAGCACAAGCATGGAGGTATGGGATGGAAAGATGAGAGCAGTATGGGCATGTGGAGGTACGGAAATACCTTTGTGCTACTGATGAACAGTTGGCCTTGAGCAGGCACTTATATATTTTCTTCCACTGCCTCGCTCACCCTAATTAACCCAGTCCCTAGAGCATTCCCAAGATCTAGAAATGGAACAGTTACTGTGTGACATAGCAGGAGGTCTCCTATTCTGACTGGTTAGTGCCCTTGCCATACCAGATCAATATTTTTAACATCCCTCCTGTGGAGACAGTTCCCGTGGTAGGATTCCTGTGGCAGTTGGTTGTAAAAAGACAACAGCTGAGGAGAAAGAGAGGTTATAGCCAGCCAGGCATGGTGGCTCACACCTGTAATCACAGCATTTGGGAGGCCGAGGTGGGTGGATCACCTGAGGTCAGGAGTTCGAGACTAGTCTGGCCAACATGGTGAAACCCCATCTCTACTAAAAATACAAAATTAGTCAGGCATGGTGGCACATGCCTGTAATCCCAGCTACTTGGGAGGCTGAGGCAGGAGAATTCGCTTGAATCTGGGAGGTGGAGGTTACAGTGAACTGAGATCATGCCACTGCACTCTAGTCTGGGCAACAAGAGCAAAACTCAGTCTCAAAAAAAAAATAAAATAAAATAAAAAAATAAAAAAATAGTCATAGCTAGCAATGTTCTGTTTGAAAGTCACCACCTAAAGGGTGAAGCCTTTGAGTGGATGAAAGTCTTTAGGAAGAATGTAGGGAGAAGGAAGAAAGGACCCAGGGCTAAGGAATTTGGACTTTACCCTGTGAGAAGTGGGGAACCAATAATGTATTTTAAGCAGGGGCATGAGGGAACTGGTGAAGCCTGCAGGACTAAAGGGAGTGCCAGAGATGTCTGACAAGGTTGCTGCCCTCAAGGAACTAATTGGGGTAGGTGAGATAAATGTCTCTTGGAAAGTAATGGTCATGCCAGGTGTGATGATTAAGTAGCAGGTGTGTAGCACAGACAGTAAGGGGGCTAATTGTTTCCCACAAAGTAACTTGGAGTCCCCGTGGTTAGGGCCAGATGAGGGCTTAGTCAATCAATTTGCCTTTGTGGTAATCCTCAATAGAAGAGACTGCTCCTTGGGTGAGAAGACAAATAGACTTTTGAGTTCCCTTTAAAGGCTAGACACTTGGATAAGTAGAAAGCGTTCTTAATAAAAGTGAATGCCTTTTATGGGACTTTGCAGTTTACAAAGCCCTTTGATGTCTGCTACCTCATTTCATTCTTTTAGCAAGTAAGTTAGAGGATATTGCAGAGATAAGGAACTGAGGCCCAGAGACGTTAGAAGTTAATTAACAAGTTATGGAGCCGGTCTTCATGTCTGAGTCTTTAGATGCAAAGTTTGATTCTTTCATACTTCTCCAGTGGTTTGCAAACTGTATTTCTTGGAGCCCTTCAGGGATGCCTTGGACTTGCAGGTGACGGGGAGGGGATGGGAAGCATTCAGGGAGCAGGGTTTCTGCTCCCAGAGTCCTACCTCAGCCAGGACTCTCAGGAATTTTCAGTTTTCTATGTCAGCCTTTTTTGGAAGGTTTCCCCCAAGGAAGCATTTCCCAATGTGGAAAACCTACTCTATCCTGTCTTCAAGGCTATCTCTAGGTAGGCCTGTCCCTAAACCCTCCTCCAAAGTCAGTGTGAATTCCTGTGCTTAACCACATACAAGATCTAGCAAAACACTTCCTCTTTTCTAACCCTAACTCTTCAGCTCCAGCCTCTTCCCTCTGGATCTTGTTCTAGGTTGTGCTGGTGGTTCTTCTTAGTACAATGTCTGTTTCATTTCTGCCCCAACACCCTACCACCTTTTTCTGGATTCCTGGCACTCCAGACACTGGAAGCAGCAGTATAAAAATTTACCAGCTTGGATCCTTTCCCAGGCATGCATTGTTGCTGACCCTGTGACCATCAGCTGGATGGTTTTAGTGTCTTCAAATCTTGATGGATTCGTATTTGGACACTTTGTGGCAGTGTTTTTCTGAAACCAGTGCATCTCAAGCATTTGGATCTAATAATTCCTTTGTTCTCAGAAATTGTACTTTCATTAAAACACTCCTTTGTCCATTAAGTTATTTTTTTTAAAGGGTACAGTTTGCCTGGATGTATCCAGTAGGCATGAGTTAGAGATTAAAGACAAAGGGCCCAGGGGCAAAGGAAATAACTTTATTTCCTAATTATACAGTGACATTAGAAGTTAATATTTCTGTAGTTTCCCTTGCTGAGAACTGCCTAGAATTTAGATAACTTCCTGACTCACAAATTGTGAAACCTAGGCCTAAGCCCTTCTCCTTTTCTTAAATATTTATTGAGCACCTACAGTATAGGTGCAAAGCTTAGCTCTAGGCTCTGTAAAGGATACAAAGATTTTAAGAAACAGTTTCTGCCTTCAAGCGAGTTAATGGTCCCAGCATGTGCCTAAGTAATACAAGGAGGAGGCAAGTGCTGAGGGTGGCCTGAAAATGGAAATAATCAGTTTATTTCAGGGTTCCAAATGAGAACATTAGTATTTTGCTAAGTAACTTCTCTTTTATATCCTGCTCCAGAAGTGTGGGGGTTGATGGCAGAATCCCACTGTGGATAGAGGGCCAGAAGCCAACTGGACAGAAGGTCTAGCAAGGGGAGCTGACCCTGGTAAATCTAGTTCCAGCTGCTGGTGTGGTTGATGATAGAGAGCTGTGGGCCCTAGAGGAATTCTGGTGCTGAGACAAACTCAGATATTTCAGTTGTGTGCTTTGCAAAATCTGTTTGATTGCCAGTAGCTCTTGAGCCCTTAGCCCCTGATAGGCTGGTCACCCACCAGATCCACAGCAGGGAGAACACAGGCTCTGCAGCCAGAGACTGGGTATAGGTTAATGCTCTCTTTCTCACTTTACTATGTTGGTTGCTTAACTTCTCTTGCCTCAGGGTTCTCACACCTTGATGGGTGGTTGAGAGGGTGGGAGAGAGTGCAGGGAAAGAGCTTGGCATACAGTAGACACTCATTAGATAGTGCCTCATTACTTTTATTATGAATCCAAGGGCTTCATGGTGGGAAGGACCACAGCTGTGACCACAGCTGTGGTGGCCTAGCACAGATGTTGCATTTTACTCTTGTGAGTGGTCAGGAAAGCCATGCTGTATGGTGGAGTGAGGGTCTAGAGATCAGGCCCCTCCCCAGAGCCTCCAGGGGACCTTGGACAAGACTCTTAACCTTCTCTGTACATTATTCCTATTCAAACACTGATAAAATGGGAGTGAGAAATCACAACCTTCTGAATTGAAAGGGACCTTCCCATACAATCTACAATAGGGCATATTTAGTAGGAGAGACAGCTGAGGCTTAGACAAGGTGAAATGAAGCTCCAAAGACAAATGAGGGGTGGCCCTGTCTTGACTCCCAATGTAATGCTCCCCTTCACATAGTTGTTACCTGGTGGCTTGAGAGTTTGGGAGCATTCATGAACTATTACATCTGAGGTGCTTTTGGCTGGACCACCTATATCATAGACAAATCCATTTTTATTAGCATCATTCAAGGGTTCATAGCATAAAGGCAGCAAGAAATGGTAGTGGAAATGTGCTGTATTCCCCCTAAACCAGTTTTAATTTAACTCCCTCCTGCCCCTTGGTTCCTTTAAGTATTTTCCTGCCCTGACCTGATATTCATTCACTTGGTATTTATTCCACATGTACTAGGCTTTGTGTACTACAGGGACTTCATAGACAAGACACGCAAAGTTGAAAAGTTGGATAAACAATACAAGAAAAAACAAAAGTGAACAAAAACGCAAAGCACTATATAACTAAATGTCAAATGAGAAATCTACGCCTGTGTTTCCCAAATGCTAATTGACGGATTTGTACCTGTTGATGATAACATTTTCATCAGTTTTCTGTGAAATGAGAAAAATAGGGCAAGGTATGATTATTTCAAAAGGCTAAATTTATTTAATAGGATTTCCTGAGATTATATCCTTCCAAAATTTTAGTGCTAAAATGCCCTTTCTTTTATGAAATGTTGGAGCATAAATAGTGGTGGTTGAAAGCCTATACTTAAAAAAATAGAAAGTTGACCACATTATATTTGTTTCTTTTGAAATTTTGCTCATCCTTGAAATCTACAGCTAAGACAACCACTGGTGGGCACAAAAGTCCAGAGTGAAGGGGAGGAGCAATTTTTGAGGAGTGGAGTGCTCAGGGAGAGCTCCAAGAACAAGGACAAACATCGATAAGGAATTGAAGGATGAGAGGATTCAATAATGTGGAGAGGTTTGGGGAGGATTTCTCTTGAGGGGATAATGTGAGAAAAGCCTTGGGAGCAAGCATGGAGGGTCTGTTTAGGGAAGTAGTGAGAAAAGTTTGGATGTCTTGTCTTTTTACCCACTGTGCTCATAAAAAATTCACGCAGTTGTTACCACAATAAAAGCTGACCTCTGCCTCCTTTCAATTAACCAGGTCACTGTCCTGTACTACTTGCCCCAGTCACTGAATCAATGCCCCAGTTCACCTTGTATTCCAGAACTTGTCTTCCATCTGCTCAAGGCAAGGTCAAAAATAGGCATGCAAGAACATCCGATGCTCAGTAACTCAGCTCCAGTTCTGACTTCTTTTTTTCATCCTTGACCATAATTTAGACTCATTAATGGGTTAGATGGTCTTCGCTCATTCGAACCTTGTTTCTTGGCCCTACACCCTAGACCATGCCCTTGAACGTGGCCCCAACTCTGTGAGGAGGACCCATGAGCAGTGCTGTGCCAGATGCATCACAGAGGGTACTTAGGGAATGAAAGGAGGCTCAACAGGATGCATTTACTGGGTGGAGAGGGAGGAACTGGTGGCCTAACCCTGTGGGACTGAGGTTCGGATGGTTACCATTAACTAAAATGGGAAGAGAACCTGTTTGGAGGAGAAGAATTTGGTTCCAGGGAAGTTGAGCCCAGGAATGGGAAGGGAGAACTGGTAAGAAATTGGAGGGAGGTGAAGGGAGGATGGAGGAGAAGGACCAAGTCCATTTGGAGTCATGGTCAAGGACTTCTGGAGAGAGACTGCATCATTGCTGCAGGTACCAGTGAGTGAGGAGGAAACTGAAAAGAGTTCAGCCTCACAGGAAGGCTGGAAATCAGTGCAGGAGGGATGAGCAGGTGAGCAGGAGGCTGGGGAGGTCACAGAGGACAAGATGAGAGAGTCCATTAACCTAGAGAGCATAGATTTGTGTCTGTAGGGGGTGCTCATGTGTTCTGGACTAGGAGGAGTTGCGTTTCACTATGGGTGAAGAGCCTGAGGGTGAGGAGAGGCTGTGCCTGTTCTGTGAGCCTCCATGTGATTTGAGGTATTCCCTTGGCACATACTCAGACACCCACCTCCTTTGCTTGGTGTCTTCAGATCTTTCCATACCTCCTCCTCCTCCTCCTCCTCAGGGGGAAGAAGTCCTTGCTTCCAGTAACTGACTGGCTACAAGGCATGGAGAGGGTTGGGGCCAAGGGAGCCATCTTTCTTTATGCCTCCCTCTGGGGCTGCTAAGAGCAGTAGATCTATTTGAGCTTATTTATGTGCCTGGAGTTGAGAGCTCATATTTTGCTTATTCAACCAGCTTCCCACGCTGCCAGGAAGGCACTAAGCAGCAGAAATTCATGTTCACCCTCTCCTCTGTCTCCCTCTCTCTCTCACTCTCTCTTTGGTATTCTGCAACTCCAACGGGAGCTAATATTTACCTGCAGTGTTAGCTGTGGGGCCGTGGGATGTGGCAGCTGGAGATGGAGAAGACTTTTTTCTCCCTTCCTCCTCCACCTGTCTTTCCCTAGAGATTTGAAAAGGGAAAAATTGTAATTTTAATCTTTAAGACTGCCTGTTTGAGATTTCAGATGTTGCTGAGAAAAGTCAAGGGGTCTTGTGCTCACTTTTCTACTGAAAGGTAAGTGTCTTAGTCTGTGGGCCTCTACAATAAAGTACCACAAAGCAGGTGGCTTGTAACAACAGAAATTTATTTTTTTTTTATAGTTCTGGAGGCTGGGAAGTCCAAGATCAAGGTACTAGTAGATTCGGTGTCTGGCAAGCGCCCTCTGCCTGATGGATACCTTTCTTTCCACTGTAACCTTACATGGTATAAGGGGCAAAGGATCTCTTTGGGGCCTCTTTTAAAAGGGCACTAGTCTCATTCATGGGGGCTCCACCCTTATGACCTAATCACTTCCCAAAGGTCCCACCTCCTAATACCATCCCCATAGCGGGTTAGGATTCAACGTATGAATTTGGGGGAAAAATAAACATTCAGTCCATCAAAACAAGGAGGAAGATGAGATTGGTGAGCTTTTAGGACATGCTGTAGAGAAGGGAGAAAATGTCAGCCAAGGAATACTGTCATACTGTCCCTTGCAAATGGAGTGACTCCAGCGTTGGAGACAAGAGGGCATGGATGACAGAATCTGAGGCATTACTGTGACTGGTTTTACTTGGTGCCGGTCAGCTTGGACAACTTCTGCAGGGGGAGCCTAGCAGATTTCATGTGCTAGGCACAACAAGCAGGGCTGGCAGCCATAGCATTCCCTACCTGCAGGGAATGTGCATAGGGGCAAGTTCCCTCTGAGCCCACTGCCTGGTGCTGACTCAGCCCAAGTACTTACCTGCTCACCAGTCAGGAGTTGAACATATAGATGAAGCTGAACAAATGTCTGAGGCCAGGAATAGGAGAAATGTCTCAGCTCAATGTGGTTTGCGCATGACAAAAAGAATAACTGGTGATTTTCTAAGACCTTGGTACATTCCCACTATGGGACAGGATCCTTGCTCCCCAGGATGCTGGGGGAAGGGACAGGTGGGAGATGGGGCAGGGATGAAAAGGAGAACCTTGAGGCTGGGAGTGGGTGAGGATGTCGGCCCGCATGGATTCCGCACGAGGTCTAAGTCCATCTGTGTGTGAGCCAGCTCCTATAGCGGCTAGAGGCTCCTCCACTTCTCTAGTGCCTTTTCCTGCCTTTCTAGCAGTTTTCCAGAAAGTCTGTTCTTGTTCTTCAGACTGCTCTTTTACGCTGTGTGTCATGATTTCTCATGCCCCAGTTTGTCCTCTTGTTGCCATGGTAGCTGGCTAGGGGTCGTCTCTAGTTGGCTGGGGATGTCTTGCTGGCAGGCCACGGAGGCAGAAGACATGGGTGACTTCAGGCTTGTGCTTCGGGGACTCCTGGCATTACAGACCACCTCCTGGCCCCCCATTCCCACCCCTCTGCATTTGCCACAATTTCCTATGCTCACCAAAAGGCAAAAACAGAGGAGGAAACAAGTGTAACATTTGCCTTTGTTACAGCCATTTCAGAAACAATCTGGCAAGGCATAGACTGCCTCTTTCAAGATTGAGCTATGGCAGAACTAAGATGGGACCCTTGTCTGGGGAAGAACCACAAGGGAACACTTGTCCCATCAACACTTAGAAAGAGAAAAGAAGGCAGCAGACAGTGAGCCAGGATTTAGTTGTGAAAAGTCACTTTCAAGAAACACGAAGATATACTGAAGGCCCTTGACACCTATGAGCTAAGCATCTGGCAGCTGGGACTCTCCATGCCTATGAATATAGAAACTTTTGTATGGGCCCTTGACTTCACTTTTGTGAAGTTTCCTGTGTTTTGGGCACATTGCATTATTGTCTCCCTTTCTATCTTTCACTTTGGTTTCTATCACATTTGATGGCTACTTTTCACAAGATACATTTTAAATCATTTATTTGGCCATCCATCCATCCATCCATCCATCCATCCATCCATCCATCCATCCATCTATTTATTCAACAAATATTCGAGAAATAACCATTGATTACCTACTATATATTATGTACTGTTCCAACTATGGGGAGATAGCAGTGAACTATATTGACAGTCTCTGCTCTCAAGGAGCTTACATTCATCTGAGATAGATCAATAACAAATAGACAAGAAAATACAGGATAGTGAAGAGTGGAAGATTAACCTGGGGTGATGTCACAGAGTGTGACTGGGTGGATGGTCCAGGAAGGCTCTGCAGAAGTAGCATGTGAGCTGAGATCTGAAAGCCAGAAAGCAACCGCTATGGGAGCATGGGGAAGAACATTCCCAGTACAGAGAACAACTAGCTTAATGCCCTAAGGCAGAAGCAAGATCGGTGTGTTTGAGAAACCTCAAGGAGGCCAGTTGAGATAGGTGAGCAGGTGAGCACTTGGGCTGAGTCAGTACCAGGCAGCAGGCTCTGAGGGAACTTGCCCTTTACACACATTCAGGTAGGGAGAAGCTATGGCTCCCAGCCTTGCTCATTGTTGTGTCTAGCACATGAACTCTGTGAGGCTTCCTCTGTAGAAGTTGCCCATGCTGGCCAGTACCAAGTAAACCAGTCATAATAATGCCTCAGACTCCATCATCCATGCCCTCTTGTCCCCAACACTGGAGCTACTCCACCTGTGACTGGAGTGATGGGGAAGGAGGTGGAAGATATAGTCAGGGGGTTAGTGTGCCAGACACCTTACCTGAACCACGTCACAGCCTTGTGGCCTCACCTGTTTCTGAAACTTTTGGCTGCTTGTTCAGGCTCCAGTTGTCACTGCAGTGACTGACCAACTCCATGCATGTAAAACCTGACTACACTCATGAAGGTGTACCTCCCACCTCTTACACTGGAGCTTCCCTATTGACACCCACTCATGAGATGCACAGGACTCTCCTGGGCAACTGGAAGGTGGAGAGGAAGTTAACTCCCTGAGTGATGAACATTTTATCAGTGAGATTGAGCAGATGAATTCTTCTCTGTCTTCTGATGGACTGTCCTGAGGCACAGCTGTCTTTTACCAATGGCCAGCTAGGTCATGCACCATCATATTGACTCTTCCTCCTTGCCTGCCTTACTTCCCTTTCCCCTCACTCCTGCTTCCTTGCATTTGCATACCTTAATAAAGGCATCTGAACCCTTGCCTCAGGCTCCGCTTTCTGGGGGAACCCAGACTTAGACAGAGAGGCAGGCACCAGCTGATATAGGGCCTGGTAGGACATGATAAGGAATTTACATTTCATTTTGAGAATTAGGGGAGGTCATTAGAGAATACTGAACTGGGGAATGATATGGTCTGATAGACTTTTTAAAAAGCTGACTCTGGTTGCAGTTTGGAGAACAGATTGAAGGAAGGCAGGATGAGCAGTGCGCAGGCTACTATCACAGTTCAGGCATGAACCAGAGTGGGAGGAGTGCTGGTCATGAGCCTGTGTGTTTGTGAAGGGCAACCATAAGAAAAGGCTGTACTTAGAAGTGTACTGGGTAGTGGACCAGGAACAGGACCCACACCTTTGCACAGCAGCCGTTATGGTTGAAATTCAAATTCAAATATGTGGTTCAGCAAGACAACAAATTACAACCTCCCAAGGACCTTCATCACCTATTGAACATAGAGAGACTTCAGCTGGGGAGAACTGAAGACCTTTACAGAGACCTCAGGACATTGTTATTCAAACCGATCCATGGAGTTCCCTCAGGAGGAAGGAGATTGGATTCAGCTCCTAGTTGAATCAGAGTAACTCTCTGCCTTCATCTGTTTAATTCATTTACCCTTAGAGTAGTATTTCTTTTGCAGAAAGGGATGCATGGCTAAAAATGTACTACTGCTTCCATTAATGAATATTAATTTAGCTTAATGAGTCTGAACTTTGGATTCTGCGAGCCCTGAGTTTGAATTCTAGTTTGACCTGTTTCTAGGTATGTGGCCTCAGTCTAAGTCTCTCATCTGCAATATGGGAATCAATAGCACTAACTTCCTGGAGTTGTGAGAGTTAAATGATTTGGGTGTATAAAATACCTGATACATGCTCTTTATACCCTCTTCACTTCACTCATAATAAATACATCCTGTGGGAAGTTGAAGTATGGTGGGGATTGAATTGAGGTGGGTTCAACTTTAGCCCTCACCTGGTAGACTTCTTTCCAGGGTTTAACCTGGAGATACTGGAGTTTGTGCCACTAAGGGAGGTAACAGATCATTACAAAACATTCCTTTGGAGTTATTCAGGAGACTACAACTGAGCCCTCTCTTTTGAGAGGGTCAAAACAGTATCCATTTATCAATGACTATGACAGTACCCCCGTGAGATGGTTTAAAAGAAGTGTTGGGCCAGGCACGGTGGCTCACGCCTGTAATCCCAGCATGTTGCAACAGAGGCCGAGGTGGGTGGACCATGAGGTCAGGAGATCAAGACCATCCTGGCTAACATGGTGAAACCCCGTCTCTACTCACGCCTGTAATCCCAGCATGTTGCAACAGAGGCCGAGGTGGGTGGACCATGAGGTCAGGAGATCAAGACCATCCTGGCTAACACGGTGAAACCCCGTCTCTACCAAAAATACAAAAAATTAGCCGGGTGTGGTGGTGAGCACCTGTAGTCCCAGCTACTTGGGAGGCTGAGGCAGGAGAATGGCATGAACCTGGGAGGCAGAGCTTGCAGTGAGCCGAGATTGCGCCATTGCACTCCAGCCTGGGCAACAGAGCAAGACTCGTCTCAAAAAAAAAAAAA
>NC_045434.1:38048077-38050408 GCF_002776525.5 Piliocolobus tephrosceles
AAAAAAAAAAAAAAAAAAAAAAAAAGTGTTGTTCAATCAATTTTATAGATGAAAGATTCTACTACTTCAGGCAGTTGTGCCTTCCCTCTGCAATCAAACTCTGGGGCATTTTCCCCCTTAAAGCCGTCTTCTTCACTTGCTCAACTAAAAATAATACCAGCTCTTGCAGAATAAATCATCAATCTCTGAGGGTGGCTGATGTGAACAACTCATATGAATCTCAGGCCCATCTTAGATTTATTTTTTTGGGAAATTACAAAAGTATTTTACATTTGTTACAGAAAATATGGAAAAGCATAAGGAAGAAAATGAAAATTATCCATAATGTCATCATGTACAATTGATCATTAATAATGGATAAATATCCTTCTAGGCTTTTTTCCCCTATACACATACCTGTATGTACATTCACATACATATATATACCCACATACAGCTTATTATACTAATGAAGATTATAGTGTGCACATCTTGCTTTTGTAACCAGCTTTACTGATTAATAATATAATATGAACAGTGTCCTGTGTCATTAAATATAATTTTACCATGTGATTTTGAATAATTGCAAGAATTCTCTTATGTGATTCTTATGATTTGCTAACAGGTTCCTTATTGTTGTTCATGTAGTACAATACAAAAAGATTGTAGCTTTTGATATTCAAATGAACAATCCAATGACCAGTTTCATAAATGCATCTTTGTGTGCAAGTCTAATGATCTCATAAGGAGAAATTTCTAGGATTAGAATTATGGGGGCATAGGCTGTACACATATTTATGACTCTTGAGAAGTACTGCCCTATCTCCCTGAAGAAAGGTTGTGCTAATTCCAACCTCACCCATAGTGAATGAGATTGCGCTCATCTTTGCCAACTCTGGGTATTTCAATTAGTAAGAAATGTCTTGAACTTCTCCTAAACACTTAGTTTAATTATGATATATTTCAAACACTTGTATAGAAAACAAGAGACACTCATGTACCCACTACCAAGATTAAATACATAATAATATTTGCCATATTTGCTTCATCCCTCTCCCATTTTCAAATACATTACAGATGCATTTTGTATGCTCATTCTTTGTTCCTTGCTCCAGAAGTCATCACTCCTCTGAAATTGATATTTCATTACCATGTGCATTTTTGTAATTTTACTACATAATAGCATTTATGAAAAAGTATGTATATCAATTTTTTGAGTTTTAAAGCTTTATTTATGTGATACATAGAATGTGTCCTTTTGCAGCAAAATGAACATTTGTTTTTAAGATTTACCAGTATTGGCTGGGCGCAGTGGCTCATGCCTGTAATCCCAGCACTTTGGGAGGCCAAGGCGGGTGGATCACAAGGTCAGGAGATCGAGGCCATCCTGGCTAACACGGTGAAACCCCATCTCTACTAAAACTACAAAAACTTAGCCGGGTGTGGTGGTGGGCACCTGTAGTCCCAGCTACTCAGGAGGCTGAGGCAGGAGAATGGTGCAAACCCAGGAGGTAGAGCTTGCAGTGATCCGAGATCGCGCCACTGCACTCCAGCCTGGGCAACAGGGTGAGAATCCCTCTCAAAAAAAAAAAAAAAAAAAAAAAAAGATTTACCGGTATTATTACATGCGTACTGAGTTCATTATTTCACTTTCGGCATAGAATTCCATTGTATAAATAAATCACAGGTTCTTAATTCACTCCCTTTCTGAGGGGAGGCTAGGTTGCTATAATTTTTTATTATTACAGATAATATTAAAATGATCATCCTTGTCCATGTCTCTTGGGTGCATGTGTGAGATTTTCTCTGGGAAAGATACCTAAAAGTGGAATTACTGAGTTTAGGAATGCACATTTCCAACTTTTATTGGTACAGTGGTTCCCCCTTATCTGCAGGAGATAAGACTCCCAGTGGATGCCTCAAACTGTGGATAGTACCAAATCTTATAAATGCTATATTTTTCCTATACATACATACCTATGATAAAAGTTTAATTTATAAATTAGGGCTGGGCGCGGTGGCTCAATCCTGTAATCCCAGCACTTTGGGAGGCCGAGATGGGCGGATCACCAGGTCAGGAGATCAAGACCATCCTGGCTAACACAGTGAAACCCCATCTCTACTAAAAAAATACAAAAAAAAAAAAAAACAAAAAAAAAACTAGCCGGGCGAGGTGGCGGGCGCCTGTAGTCCCAGCTACTTGGGAGGCTGAGGCAGGAGAATGGCATAAACCCGGGAGGCGGAGCTTGCAGTGAGCTGAGATCCGGCCACTGCACTCCAGCCTGGGTGACAGAGCGAGACTCCATCTCAACCAAAAAAAAAAAAAAAAAAAAAAAAAAAAAAAAAAAAAAA